>NW_023144626.1:10469459-10549077 GCF_012932325.1 Thrips palmi | reverse complement strand
AAAATTTTGTAAAAATGCAAACTTTCTTGAAAATTTTAAAAAATTTCCAAAAATTCTAAAAAATTTCGAAAATGTCTCAAAATTTCTGAAAATTTCTGAAAATTTTTAAAAAATTCTCGGAAAATCAAAAAAATTTTCGTAATTTCCTAAGTAAAGCCAAAAATTTTGAACTTTAATGTAAGACTGCGAAGCACCAAGCAAGCTCAAGTTCAAGGTAGTGAGGCTGAAATTTTTTTGAAGGGATGACTTGCGTGATGCCCGCTACTTAGTGTTAAAACAAAGCACCCTCCTGTCAACGTTCAAACGGACGGAGCGTCGTAGAAACATGATTCAAAACATGTCCTTGTTCCTCATTTTGTAAGGAATCTAAAAATGTTTTTTGTTTAACTCTCAAATCGTTAGAAAAAAATTTTCCCAGTTTATGCTAATGAGTCTCGGCTCGTCTTCCGAGAAGGCTCCGGTGGACCAGGTAGTCCAGGAAATGCAGGTTTTGACCCGGAACAAAAATGTGTAAAGCCGGATTTGGGCTTAATCGGTGAAGTTTGATGTGCTGAATACGAATCTGAAAAATCCGCTGTTCTAACTCATCGGCGTTAACCGGAATTTGAACAAAAGGGCCTAAATGCGGGGGTTTTGCGGTATTCGCTCTAGCGCTGAAACTATTCGAGCGATTTCGCCCGGACTAGCGCTGAAATGTTCGGAAAAGAGTGAGGAACAACTCCACCGCTGAACATAGGCCGCTAAAGTTTCAAATTTAGTCACTACATTGGTTTTACTGAAAATATTTTATTTTCGCAACATGGTTTTAAAACATATCACATCATAACTTTTTATCGAGGCGGCGGATTTACAAAATGGTCCAATTAAACGCTGTGCGCGCATTCTTCAGCTACGCGTCGGTATCTTTGGTTTTTGAATCCATCGCACCGTTTGAATTCTAACGGCCTTCAACTGAGGTGGTGCAGAACGTCCTCCGCTGCGCGCCGCAGCCGGGGTGCGCGCGGCCCCGCTGCTCCCCCCACCACTCTCGGCCTGGGCCGCGTCTGGAGGCAGGGTGTTGTCTCTCTCGCTCCCTTTGTAAAGCATTAGTGCGAGAAAGGTCGTGCATGCCTGCTGTTTCGGAGCCCGGCAGAGCGGCCGGCTCGGATGTTTACAACGCGCAATTCTTACTTCGAAGTTTTAGTAATCAAAAAAATTTCTTTTTGAAGGAATGGTTTGCTGAGCTTGGTAGAATGCGACGCGCTCTACAACCTGGTTTTTGGTCCACAGTTCTCGGATGATTCCTTCCCGCTCTGTAGCGCAAAAGGGCCTAAGCGCGTTCAAAGCCCTACGCCGAAAACGGCGGCACCTAAAAATGCCGGACTGAAGGGAAAATGGCCGGAATGCAAGAAGAAATCGACTAAGCATCCCCCGGGTTCAGAAAATATTAACAATCCGACGGTAATCTTTTTTTTATTTTTTCGTTTCCCCTGTTTTCTTCCTAACTTTTGGCGCGCTATTGCCAGTAAATGAAGCTAAAATCGCAAAATAGGCCCCCAGGGATCATCAAGCGCTGGTGTTTCAGCTGCATGTACGTGTTTTTAGAATTTCGCTGAGTGCAACGGTTGCCGAGTAAACTAGTCGAGGCAACGCCGCGGCCGCGCGCCGCCGTGCGAAGCCGAGCCGAGCGGCAGTCGGGCGCCCCCGAGCCGAGCCATCGCTACGTCGAACGGGGAGGAAATCGGAAAATTGGCCCCGAGCAAACGTCAAGCACTGGTCTTTCACCTACACGTACGTACTTTCGGATTTGAGCTAGGGCGAACGGTTATGGTGGAAACCTCTCCTAGCCCGGAACAGACAATGCCGCGCCTCCTTTCTGCGCCGCCGCCCCCCTGAGCTTCGCCGTCATCCTTTGCATTAAGTTTCCACCATAACCGTTCGCCCTAGCCCAAATCCGAAAGTACGTACGTGTAGGTGAAAGACCAGTGCTTGACGTTTGCTCGGGGCCAATTTTCCGATTTCCTTCCCGTTGCGACGTAGCGATGGCTCGGCTCTGGGGCGCCCGACTGCCGCTCGGCTCGGCTTCGCACGGCGGCGCGCGGCCGCGGCGTTGCCTCGACTAGTTTTACTCGGCAACCGTTGCACTCAGCGAAATTCTGAAAACGCGTACATGCAGCTGAAACACCAGTGCTTGATGATCCCTCGGGGCCTATTTTGCGATTTTAGCTTCATTTACTGGCAATAGCGCGCCAAAAGTTAGGAAGAAAACAGTGAAACGAAATAATAAAATAAAGATTACCGTCGGATTGTTAATATTTACTGAACCGGTGGATGCTTAGTCGATTTCTTCTTGCATTCCGGCCATTTTCCCTTCAGTCCGGCATTTTTAGGTGCCGCCGTTTTCGGCGTAGGGCTTTGAACGCGCTTAGGCCCCTTTTTCGCTACAGAGCGGGGAAAGGGAAACATCCGAGAACTGTGGACCAAAAACCAGGTTGTAGAGCGCGTCGCATTCTACCAAGCTCAGCAAACCATTCCCTTTAAAAAGAATTGTTTTTTATTACTAAAACTTCGAAGTAAAAATTGCGCGTTGTAAACATCCGAGCCGGCCGCTCTGCCGGGCTCCGAAACAGCAGGCATGCACGACCTTTCTCGCACTAATGCGTTTACAAAGGGAGCGAGAGAGACAACACCCTGCCTCCAGACGCGGCCGAGGCCGAGAGTGGTGGGGGGAGCAGCGGGGCCGCGCGCACCCCGGCTGCGGCGCGCAGCGGAGGACGTCTGCACCACCTCAGTTGAAGGCCGTTAGAATTCAAACGGTGCGATGGATTCAAAAACCAAAGATACCGACGCGTAGCTGAAGAATGCGCGCACAGCGTTTAATTGGACCATTTTGTAAATCCGCCGCCTCGATAAATAGTTATGATGTGATATGTTTTAAAACCATGTTGCGAAAATAAAATATTTTCAGTAAAACCAATGTAGTGACTAAATTTGAAACTTTAGCGGCCTATGTTCAGCGGTGGAGTTGTTCCTCACTCTTTTCCGAACATTTCAGCGCTAGTCCGGTCGAAATCGCTCGAATAGTTTCAGCGCTAGAGCGAATACCGCAAACCCCTGCATTTAGGCCCTTTTGTTCAAATTCCGGTTAACGCCGATGAGTTAGAACAGCGGATTTTTCAGATTCGTATTCAGCACATCAAACTTCACCGATTAAGCCCAAATCCGGCTTTACACATTTTTGTTCCGGGTTGGTACGGATTTTTGACTCGGTTTCCTGGACTAAGGTGGCTCGACTGTTCTCAGGGCGGCCCTGGCGGCGCGGCCCCGCCCGGAGCGGGTCCCTCCACCCCTGCCGGAACCTCGGGACAGAGTCAGGTAGTCGGCCGTCACCAACCGATACACCACCGCCAGCCACCATCCATCCTGAATCGCAGTATATGTGGCATTTCGCAAAATCTTACAAACGAGCGTCCTGCACGCCTTCACACGGTTCAGAATCATGTTAAATGAACTTTGTACGTCAATTTTAAAGGCAGCTGTAGTCCAAACATCCTGCCGGCGGGGCGGCCGAGGAAAGCTCGCTGTCAATGAATGGCATCCCCGGATGCAGGTCGACGCCCCAGCCACCCCCTCCCCCCTTCCCCCGCCGGGCTTCTTGACCTTGGCTAATTGCGGGGACGTCTCGAAACAGTGTGTCATTTCTTTGGAGACTGGCGGCGTTTTTACCGAAAACCTTCTCGAACCTTCTGGAATGGCTTTCGGATGGGCCCCTGCCGCTCGGGAGTGGCGTAGGACAAAGCCCACCATTGCGCGACGGAAATGCGACGATACACTCGCGCATATGAACAAAAGGATTTTTTCTTCAAAGTTCGGACTCCCCTGCCTTGGCCGGGCAGGTCCGGACGCGCCAGTTGCCCTGCAGCCCTTGCTCATTCGTGCGTCGTCGAGCCATGCGCGTTCTGTGTCGCCGCGCGTGTTGTGATTTGCCTTGCCCGCGGCTCAATCGATGCCCTACCTGGACCATTTACCCCATCTTTCTCACCTGTGCTACTCCCCCACGCCCTCGTCAATGTCAAAAATTCACAAAAATTTCCAAAAATTTTCAAAAATTGCCTTAACTTTTCAAAAAATTTCAAAAATTCTCAATAATTTCCACAATTTTTGAAAATTTTTAAAAATGTCTAAAAATTTACAAAATTGACAAAAAATTTAAAAAATGTAGGAAAATTTACGAAAATTTAGAAAATTTTTCGCTTTTGTACACCAAAATTCTTAGTTGTTTCCCCCTCGCTCTATATTGAATTTTCGCTCTCTTTCCGGTCACTGAACTCTTACTACTCTCTTTCTAGTTATTTCAAATGGCTTTTAAGTTGTTCGAAAGTAAGGTTGAACTGCAGTTTGACTGCAGTGTAACTAGCACGAAAATGAGGGAGAAACTATAGTTGTTCCAAATAACTGGTAGTTTTTGCATAGTTAAACTGCAGTTTTACTGCAGTTGACTACAGTTTAACTACAATTTTTTTCTCTTAAAAGTAACTTTTAACTTCTTAAATTATTAAATTTTTTTTCACTTAAAACAGTACATTTTACAACAGAAAAACTCCTGTTTTGTCATATAGTTTTAACTGCAGATCCTTCCACCCGGGGGACTTTGCTTGATTAGACGAAATGTCCATCTTATGGGCTCATATTCAGTGAACTTTAGACCAGGGGTACAAATGGAAGTGATTTTCGTCATCAGAACACCAAAAACTGCTGGAATCAATGTCAAACTCGATTTAAAAATTTTGGTCCAAAATTGGTCAAAATTCGGTTAAATATGAGTCTGGGAAAAGTTTGAAGGTCATTTTTGGCCCGCCCTTCTATTCAAAAAATAGGGGGTGGGCCTATGCATTTGCCTTTGTGTCTGTGTGTTGTTGTCGTTGTCGTTGTCGTTGTCGTTGTTGGCGTCTGTGTACAAGGAAGGAGTTGAGCTAGAGTAACCAGATTTGGACGGTACTTCAGGAGTACCGTCCCAACAAATAATCCGGTGGTGCAAATCCCGTTCGGGTCGCACAAGGGCTGCTGCAGGTGCATCATGGTTTACATGAGCGGGAGGGGGATTTCCGCCATTATTGGTGCTAGCAGGGCACATAGGGGTATTTTTGGAATCAGGGCGACGAGACAAGATGAATGGACCTGGTCCCGACCCCATCGGCCGCTTTTACAAGTTGGCCAGATCAGGATCTTCAAAAAAGGGGGTCGACCGACTAAAAAAAATTATTGCAGATTTCGATTGGTCTCAGCAAGACCTTTTCAACGAGGGGTCGGAAAGGGGGTCCAGGAGTCCGACTTCGTCTATTTGTCACATCAGGATCTTGAAAAAAGGGGGTCGACCGACTGAAAATTTTTACTTAAGTTTTCGATAGGTCTTGGCAAGACCTCTTCAACGAGGGGTCGGAAGGGGGGTCCAGGAGCCCGCCTTCATGAGTTATGTGAAAAAGTGCGACGGGCTCGTTTTGCGCTCCTGCTGTGCCTCCATTGCAAGGAGTTGCAGTAGCATGGCAAATATGAGTATTTTCGGAATGAGGGCTAAGAGACAAATGAAATGGGCATATTCTAAGGACAGTTGGAGTAAAAAGTGAAAGGACTTTTGCATATTGTGAATAGAAGGGCGGGCCTAAGTCACGATGGTACATCGATAACTTTGCCTTACCCGCTCACGGGGTGTGTGATGAGAGCGGGCCGAAGGCCCGGGCCTTCGACTGGCCAAGTTGGGCCTGATGCGAGGGCCGAAGGCCCGAGGAAAGGCCGCCGGCAGGCCAAGCTGGGCCGGCCCCCTGTCGAACCGAGTTGCCGGCGCAGCGAAGCGGAGCTGGCAACTCGGTTCGACGGAAGGGCGGGCCCTAGCTTGTTGAGTTCAGCACACCAAAAACTGCAGGAAACAATGTAAAACTCAACATGAAAATTTTGGTCCAAAATGATCTAATTTGCGATGAGAATATAAGTCTGGAGTCGAAATGAAAGTGATTTTCGTTATCAACACACCAAAAACTGCTGGAATCAATGTCAAACTCGACTTAAAAATTTTGGTCCAAAATTGGTCAAAATTCGGGTAAGTGTGAGTCTGGGAAAATTTTGGAAGTCATTTTCGAGTTCAGCACACAAAAAACTGCAGGAAACAATATAAAACTTGACTTGAAATTTTTGGTCCAAAATGACCTAATATGGGATGAAAATGTAGGTCTGGTGTTAAAATGGGAGTTATTTTCGTTATCAGCACTCAAAAAACTGCAAGAATCACTGTACAATTCATTTCAAAAAATTTAACCAAAAATCGGTTAAATTTTGGGTTAGGGGACAATTAAGATGTCAAAATTGAGGTCAGCGCACTGAAAACTACAGGGAAATACATAAATCTCAACTTGGAGAGTTTTGCCCCAAATTGCGTAGCTCTAGATGAAAATGTAGGATTGGCATTGAAATAAATGTAGATTTTGTGACCAGTACACTGCAAACTACATACAATACTTAAAACTCAATTTCTGTATATTGTTCCTATTTGTCTTCATGAAGCACCCTCTGTCGTCACCAATTCCCTGATGCCACACCAAAGCGAATCCCTCAGTCGAGTAAAATTCAATTGCCAACATTGAATCGCTTAATTAGGTACTCGTATGCTTGGGTCACTATTCGATAACTCTTTTTCCTTAACTAATGAACTCACAATTTTATAAGTTATATTTATGAAACATTTTGTTATTCTTTCATTGTGAACCAGTGAATAAAACAATATTGGTTGGAACATGTTATCACAGTAAATATTAAGAGAGTCAGTTTAGGGTAGGCTGATCTAAACCCGTTAACGGGGACAAATTATTGTCAAATCCAGTGATTCGTCACATAGAGTCCAATGCCAAGGCTACCCAAGGCTTAATGAACCGACATAATTTATCTTACTCATGTAAACATTACTGAGTAGTACCAGTTACATTAACTTCGGTGAAGTTAAAGGAATCGTCTCACTAAATCCAATCACCAATTCACTCACCGCTCAAAACCTGAGTCGTCTCTTTGAAACCAATATCAATTCAAACTCCATTAGGATTAAATATACACAACCATATATTGCTTCTATTAATAAACTCATGTTAGTACTTTTGGACTCTTGTCAGCTTGCAGCATTGCAATAGAATGAATTTCTCGAGTCCAAACTAAGTATGCCTGCCAATTTCAACACAAGTTATTTATGCATTTCCCTGATTTCCTCTAGTTTGAAAATTTTAAAAAGAGGATGACACTAGAATGAAATAAGAAGATGCACACAATACAAAAGGTCAAAATAAAAACATCCTTTTTACAAAGCTTTGTCAAAGTGCACTGACCTGAAGATGATTCCCCTCTGACAGGGGAGGGGGGAGAGGGGAACGAAACACGTAAATCATTTTCGAATCCATTTTCCATATTTCGCTGTGTTGGTGTTCCAAAATGGTTTTAATCATTCTAGAATGTTGAAAAACTAAGGCCGATCTCATTTCCAAAACCTTCTGCTCTTTATTTCGTTTTATTTGCTTATTTGCTTAAGTCCCGTATTTGAGAGACGCAGACCCGCAGGTATGAGAAATTGGTAAGCGCTGCCGCGCTGCCAACCTAACCACGCTAATGACCTGATTCAAAAATATGTTTTGAATATTTCAAACGATACTAAACAACGATTTGAAACAAACTCGTGTTGGGGGGTACTAAGGCGACGTTAAATACGAAATCTTGAAACTATAGCCACTGTAGTTGCTGAGAATCGTTGGTGAGTACAAACAGACTCACAGACAGACAGACAGACGCACGATCAGTCACTTTTCAGCGCGCCCAAACACGGCAAGGGCTTCGCTAACGCTCAGCCAATCAAGTGATATGATATACTCATCACACCCATGCATTAAGTACAAGAGATTTCACGATAATGTCATCAAGGTGAAATTGTCATTATTCCACAGTGATGATGAATACGTCATCCACAATTTTGTCATTAAGTGACAACCAATATTTGCAGAGTGCTGCTCCTAAATTATGACGTGAACGTATGTCCACAAAAACAGCTCTTTCCCCCCCCCCCCAAAAAAAAAAAAAAAAAAATGTCAAACGAATTTAACTGTTGTTTTTAGTCGTGTTGACTAACGCCCAGTCCATATTTTAATGAGTTACTTTTTTGTGAAATCAACAACACTCAAAAAATAAATTAATTAAACTTTTTTTTAGATACAGTGTGATGAGGACACGAGGCAGCGTAGGGATAGCAAATCCTACGTGTGCGGCCATACTTCCTCGGCCATATTCCGAGAGTGACGAAACTTTACACATTTGGGTGCGACGAACTGGGAAATGTGAGCCTCGCAAAGAGAAGCAGAGAGAAACTTGCTTCGCGTCTCTGAGTGCATTAATTAATCAATTAGTTAAATGCACTGCTACTTCATTAGTTTCAAGACGTGAGGAGCAATGTGAACATTTTGGTAAGGCTTGATTTCCTTAGAAGAAAGTCATCAAACCAGTTGATAACATTCTTGTCCTGCCCATGCAATACAAATAGGAGCATCGATAAAAATTCCATTGATTGAACGAGAATATCATGACAACAAAAATAACATCCATATTTTGTCTTGAAGTGACAACTAAATTTAACAGTGACAGAGTCTGCACCGCGGTCTGCACGTATATTTTCAGAGCAACGAATAGAACTACACTTGATATAATATCGCAGTTAAGTGGAAGTAATGTCAGTGTGAATTTTCGCCATTCGTTCTCTTGTGACAAGCTCGTGGTGCTTTTCACTTCATAAGGCCCGGACCCATGGTCTCATTATGAAGAAACCAAACGAGCAAAATCCTTTCATGTTATATCCGCACCTCGCTGAGTATTTTTTCCCCTGTATTATTTTTCTCCTCCGGGCTATATTACCACTTCGATATCCTTAACTGTCCCGGCCGCTTCCCGGGAGGCAGTTCTCGCTTTAATTGCCAGAATGAGAAAAAGGAACAAAATAATTATTTTAAAAATAATAAGAAATAATAATGAGAAAGCGGACGGGGAAGCGTAATATTGGGAAGTCTGCATTTAATTGGGAGTGCAAGACTCCGCGCCCTTTCTGTCGAACAGAGAAAGGATGTCTTATTTTTTTTTCTCTTTTCACCATTAAGCACACCGCGGCTGGGAATTATACTTGCATAAGCGGCACTCGTCAGTGTCTGGGCGTCCCGGCCGATTACGGGGAAAGAGAAGCAAATGAAATGAGAGGCGTCTTCAGAAGGGCGAGGTGGCCAGTGGACACGGCGACGAAATCGTAGCGACACGCTCCAGAAAAACATTGCGCAACTAGAATTACACGCTAACAAAGTCTCTCAGCAAAGATTCTCGATATCACGGTGAAAATTCTTTATTAGTATTTAAGCTGGTGCAGTTGACGTCATAGCTTCCTTTTAAAAATTCACTATGCCTAGTAGGTATATTTTGCCAAATTTCTTATGGAGTGCCTCACCGTTGCAGCAGCCTTTCACCGTTGACATCTAGAGTGTGCTCCGAAAGTCTTCAATGCATGTCTGCAACGTAATCAAATTTGAGCACAAGCCAAAAGAGTTATTCTGATCTTAACTACTGCACCAGCGGTACATGTTGAGTTTGAATATTTCCTTGTTAACGATGCAATTCCCTGGCCAGGTCACTACCTGCCCTCATTTCGGGAGCGGAGTCTGCGTCCCCCGGCTACAGCAGACGCGGAAGACCGGTGGATCCCTTGACAGTTCATGGCCTTGATGCAGGCGGCCGCGTTCAAGGGGTGGGTAGCGGGGGATCGTGGGTCACGGAGATTGTGACCCTCCTTTTTTCCACTCTTGATAAAACGCCTGATAGTAAAGGCACTTTGTCGTACCGTCCGCCGCCTGTAAGGTAGTAAGTAGGCAAAAAGTCGAACGAGAGCTTCATCTTGTGCGGTCCCCCGGATGCAGGTATGCTTTTTTGATTCAATTAGAACAGCGTTTTACGAGTGCTCTCTTTAGAGCCGCTCTCTGGGACAGGTATCTCTTTCCCTTGAACCCCCCGCATCCCACCTCCATGAACTCGTAAGGCTCCCCGCCGGTGCGGGCGGTGCTGGTAGTGGAACGCACCTGCAGGCTGATTCCGAGAGTCGCTTTCGTCGCTCTGTCTCTCTCGCGCTCATGGGGCGTCCCCTTCAGGTGCGAGAGGGACAGAGCGACGGAAAACGACTCTCGGAGTCAGTCTGCCGTGACGACCTCTGCGCCGCGCGCTGCGCTCTCGACCCGTATGTCAAGATCGACCCGGGCACGAGACTCGGAAGCCGTTTTCTCGCTGGCCGCCGCCGGCCGGACGCTGCGGCGCTGCGGGTGGGAGCGCCCCTATGATGTAAGCGGCGGACCCAGCGCCAGCCCAGCGCACCACCTTGGCCATTACCCAGAGGTTACCGTGTCACCGTCCAGGCAAAAGAGGGAGGGAGGGATGGAGAGAGAGGCAGAGGGAGCGGGAGAGGGAGAAGAGGAAGAGGGAGAAGAAGAAGAGGAAGAGAGAGAGGGAGAGAGACAGAGAGGGAGAGAGACAGAGGGGGAGAGAGAGAGGGAGAGAGAGGGGGAGAGAGGGGGAGAGAGAGAGAGGGGAGAGGGGGGAGAGAGAGGGAGAGAGAGAGGGGGAGAGAGAGAGAGAGAGAGAGAGAGAACCTGCTTTCAAGATGCATCATGCAAGTACGCAAGAATGCATCCAGGTGCATCAGTTCAAGGATGCATGCCAGACCACACTCTCAACGCACCCGAGGGCGTATTCCTGAAGCGTCTGATGAAGGTGCACGCTGAACAGAGATAAGTGCTAATGGAGTTCGCAATGCATGTTACCCACATGGGCATTGCATGCACGCGCTCCGCGGCCTCGATGACATCGGTGTCGACCTGCAAGGCGCAACACACGCGCGTGCGGTCAGTGCGCTGTGGGCCAGAAGACCGGTGGAGGCCGCCAAAATTCTGGACAGGTTTTAGAGCTCTAGATTCGCTGAATGGGACTCGAATCGAGCGTGTGATCCCACCAATGGATTTCTCTCTAAACAAGGAATCCATTGGTGGGGTCATACGTTCGGTTCGACCCCCGCTAAGCGACGCTCTGGAGCTCAAAACATGTCTGGCATTTAGGCCGCCTCCGCCGGTCCTCCGGCCCGATGTGCGGTGTGTACACTGCGTGTTACACTGTAGCAGCCCATCTTGGTGCATAATCGCCCGCCGAAACACAGGTGGGCCGCGCGAACGCGCCGCTGCACTCCCCCTCCCCCTGCGCCCCCTTCCCCACCCAATTGGACATTTCACCAATTTGTTCTCGGCCGCGAGAGGGGCGGCCCGACCGACCACACGCCGGGCGCACAGCGGTCCGAGGGGGAGGGGAAGGGGGGGGGGGGTCGGAATTGGGGCACGCAGGGGGCAGCCGGGTACGGCGGGCGAGCGGGTATTTGCTGACCGTGGTCCACGACGGACGTTGTCGCCGCTATGGTTCCTCGGAACACTCCCCCTTTCCTTTCCCTAGCTCCTTGCGGCCGGCCGTTCGGTCCGGAGCGGTTCGCCACTTCAAAAGCTTCCGCTAAGTAAGTGGCCATTGAAGGACAGGAGCACGGGACCGCGCAGCAGAACCAGAGGCCAGGCCCCGGAATGAATTGAGGAGCTTGGTCCGTGCCGGGGCGGGGCGGGGCGGGGCGGCCCGGGCCAGATACGATTTAGCATTCAGTGAATGCACGGCTCATCAGGCGGCCGGCGGGGCGAGCGGCACTGCGATGATGGCGGCAGCGCGAAAAAGAGGGCGATTTCGCGCGTAAATTATGGCGCTTTCCTTCCGCATACAACGCGGCACGGCGCGGCACGGCACGGCGCGGCACGGCAAGGCACGGCAGGGCACGGCACGGCACGGCACGGCGCGGAGACAAAAGGGTTATTGTTGGAAATACTATCGAACGGAGCGTCTAGCTAGCTAGCTGGGTCGGTCCGGCCAGCCAGTCCCACCAGCGGCAAGCTCAGCCCCACGCAACAACAAGAGGGGAGTAAAGGCACGCCGCGTGCGCGGGGGAACTGGCAGTCTCATCCCATAAGAAATTTCTATGAGCTTCGATTTTATTTTGCGAATTTCAAGAATTTTGGCTTCAGATTCGAGATTGCCCTTGTAAATATTCGGACGTTTGTTTCTCCTTGCGCCTCACACAGTGGGCCAGAAGGCCGGTGGAGGCGGCTGAAACTCTAGACGCGTTTTGAGCAGCAGAGTCGCTAAACGGGAGTCAAACTGAACGTGTGACCCTACCTATGGATTGCTCTCCGAACGTGGAATCCATTGGTGGGGTCACTACGTTCGATTCGAGTCCTGTTTAGCGGCTCTGGAGCTCAAAACGCGTCTAGAGTTTCAGCCGCCTCCACCGGCCTTCTGGCCCACTGTGCGGCCGCAGTGGCGGCAACGCGGCGTACGATGTGAAGTGTTACTTCTTGCGCCACAGTTTGGGTCACACTCTAAATGTTGTACAGTGACGATTCTCCATATTATGGTGAATATGTTCCATATTATGGTGGTGCAGCTGACTTCGTAACATACCATTGAGAATTCACTGTACCATATAGATATTTTGACTAATTTCGTTGGTATTATGGAGAAAATCTCCACCATAATATGTTGGTGCAGCCTTTCACCGTAAGACATTTACTGTGCAGAAGTCCGGTGGAGGCGGTCAAAACTCTTGACGCGTTTTGAGCTCCGGAGTCGCACGGCCTGTTTGGCGGTGTACTGCACTCACCGGCGCTGATGACGGTGAAGACGCACGGCTCCTGCTGCGCACCGACGCTGTTCTCGGCCAGGCAGGACAGCGTGCCGTAGTCGTGGTCCGACAGCGCCGTGTAGCGAAGCACCGACACGCTGCCGTTGGAGGAGGCCACGTAGCGGTCCGCCGCCACGTCCATCGTCTCGCCGCTGTTGTTGAACTTCCAGCGGAACTGGCGCGCCGGCGGGTCCGACTCCACGGCGCAGTGCACGTCCACGGGCACGCCGCGGATGGCGCCCACCACGCTGCGCTCCCAGCGACACGTGGGCACGACTGCAACAGACAATGGGAGCCGCTGGTCAACAAGATATCCATGTGGCTTTCCTTGCTGCTTGGTGTTTTTGCCACACATGTCGCCTACTTTCAGGCGTTTTGCCACACATGTTGCCTGCTTACAGGCGTTTTTGCCACCTGAATGTGGAATGTCAAATTTTGTACAATGAGTGTGGGAAGCTGTTCCCCTTTCGCATTGACTAAAGACAAGGCAGAATCTGCGGAAATTTTCAAGTGTCAGTAACTGCCTCGTGTCAGCCACCGCTCCACCCCGAGTCCCCGGCAGCGTGCATCAGGCCGAATTTCACCAGAGCGAGTGAGCACTCTCAGTCCCATTATGGCCCAGGCCCCTCGATTTTCCTCTTTTTTTTCTCGCGCCATTACGACCGAACCACTACACGCGTCGCGCGCTGCAGTTTATCGCTGCATTTCCACAACGCCCACGCAACGGCCGGGCAGAGTGTCATCATCACTAATTTTTAAAGGTTTGCATCGCGCTGTGTCAATCTGCGGAACGAAACGTGACACGTGCATGCATTACTGCATCGCCGCGCACACATTGTTTGCTCGGCGCGCGTGCCTAACAAAAATAAACATTGTGTGTTTTTTTTGTTTTTTTGTGCTTTTTTTTTTTTTCTTTGTCGACGGAGCGATCCGCGCGAAAATGAAATCCAAGTGAGTGCCGTTTATAACGCGGCGCTGATGGCGACCGAGACGAATGGGCGAGACAGACAGATGGACGGACAGGCAGACAGACAGACAGGCAGACAGACAGACAGACAGTGGACTGCAACAAATCACTAGCCGCACTCGCCACAGCGGCCTGGTCGGCCCGCCCCGTGTTAGGCGGCAATCCATTTCAAATGGCGAATAAATCTGTCCGAAATCGTTCGCGTCAAAATATTCGAGGTATCGATTTACGACTGCGGCGGCGGCGGCGCGTTCCCAATTAATATAGTCGATTTATAAGTGCGGGGGGCCAAAAGTTCGACCACGGCGATATATTTTCCGCGCCTCGCTTCTGGCGGAATGCAGGCGGCAATACGTCACCGCGGCGCGGATACACGGCTTCGGCTATACATCAAAAGCACAGCGGCGCGCCCGTAGACGCGTCATCGGGTGTCCGGCCCGCGGGACGCGTCCAACAGCGCAGAGTGCCAAATAATGGCCCCGGAATAGAAAAAACGGGCGCACGTTGGCGTATTTCCGGCGGGTCGCGGCAGCGACTATGCTCGCTGAACGGGGTCACCTTAGGCTCGAATGGTTAAAGGGCTACACTCTCATTCCAGGAACGTGACATCACGTTGAAACGAACGTGACAAAGTGTCACGTTCGTTTGAGCATTGTGTCACGTTCGTTTGAATGTGAACGAGCTGATTTTCGGCCAATTCACACCCAAACGAATGTGACACAATGCTCAAACGAACGTGACAGTTTGTCACGTTCGTTTCAACGTGATGTCAAGTTCCTGGAATGAGAGTGTACCTTTGAACAGATTCGGGGTCAGCTTGAGATCAACAGCCACAACACGACGGCAGAAACGGCGGGTTCCTGGTTTTCCAATCGCCAAAATATCCACTGAGAAAACGTAACAAACTATTTCAGGCCTCACAAAGAAGTTCGTGCTATGTATGTTTAAAATACTTCGTAAGGTTTTCAGCGTGTGGTCCACGTGCGTGAAGCGCTTAAAAACGTTTTTTTTTCTTTTTCAACAGGTTGTCTACTCTTCGAAGCGTGGACGAAGACCAAGCACTTGGGTTAGCAGTGCCGCATGAGATTTCAGACAGTCAGGAGGCGCAGGAGGTCAACTTGGGCGGAACCTTCTTTAGAATGAGACAACCCGCCTGCATCTTGCAGCATGAGACTTCGCCTAGTGACATGCGTTCTAAGTGCATGGAGGCCCCGGAACAAATTCGCAACAATGAGCCAGGCGGCCGGCAAAGGAAGATGATTCTGTGCAGTTGCCGTGCCCCATGGCCATGCCCCATGGCCGTCCCCGAGACGGATGGCCGGATCTCCCTGCTGGATGGACGAACGTCGGGCATAAAGCAGATGACATGGGAAAGATTGGTCCCGCGCGCAGCCCGGCCAGCCGGCCCAGCTGGTGCACTGCAAGATCGAGTACTGACGGACGCGTTCCCTTCGATTATACTCAGCCTGTTGCTCCCCGAGGAACCCCCTTCCCCTCCCCTCCGTCCCTGCCCCCTCCCCTCCCGGCACCCTTAGTAGCTTCAGCCGTCCTGGTAAGTAGGAAATATGGCCACTCGAGGAGACGCCGCGCCACGCTGGACTGGGTTTTACTTTCATGACCCAGAAGCGTCAAGAAGCAGCAGTCCGCTCCAGGCGGCGCTGCCAAGGCGGGCCGAGGCGACGCGGCCAAGACCCGCCACGCCAAGGCGGCCAAGGCCTGCCGTCCAGGCATTAGGCTTAAGCGCGACAATCCGGGCTACACTGCCTTTGCATTTTGCAGCGTTCGAGTATCCTGAAGCATCCCGGACGATATCCAGGAGGGAGGTTTACCCTTCGAGGAATCGTGCACACACCCCCACCCCCCAAGGCTTTTGGTGAAATTTGGCCCGGCGCAGAAACCGGAAATTTTTAATTTTTGGAAAAAAAATTTCCCCTTAACCCTGGTTTTGGGAGGAACTTTTCGCCGGGGAATTCCCCCCCCTGAAACCCTCCGGGGCCCCCCTTTTGATGTGTGGACGTAAAGGTGTAAGTTACACGCACAGATTTGTACATACATTAGATACAATTTGGGCGCAACACGAAAATACTGCCCCTTATATATGTATTAAGATGTGCATAGCTACACTCTGTAATTCTTACGAAAAAAATTCGCATAATTTAAAGAAAATAGCATTTATCAAAATTTGACTAAAATTTCAATTCCGAAATTCGAATACGAAAACTCAAACCGAAATTTGACCGAAGTTCACAGTGATTCCCCCTTTACCGTTCCCACACGAACTGAACCGCCAGCAAAAGTGCAGAGCGGTCCCTCTCCCTGACTAATTAACAAACACTATCCTCGGGGCTGACACGGCCAGAAAGCAGGGCAGCGTGTTCCCCAAACTTTGACGCCACGAGGAAAACCGCCGGCCAGTGGCGAGAATCGATCCCGCGGACGACCCTTTATCAACACTCGAGAAACATCTGAAATTCTAATGGCGTCCTGGCGGACAAAACACTCCACGGGCCGTTGTAGCCGAACACCAGCAGGGTGATGTCGGTCAGCAGACTGATTCCGACAGTCGCTCTGTCTCCCTCGCACTCATGGGGCGTCGAGTAAAGGTGCGAGAGAGACAGCGGAGGCATTGATCGGAATCAGCCTTGGCAGTGTAGCCGTGACGGCGACAGCTTGCCAATCTTTGTCGACACATATTATTCCATACATGACAAAGCGCAGACCGCCGCCGCGCCGCGGCCCGGGAAAAAGACCCTGCTGCAGCGATAGAGCGGCCCGCGTGGCCGGCGGGCTGGCTCCGGGCGGCGCTCCGTCGCGCTGTCTCTCTCGCACCCCTAGGGGGCGTCCCACGAGTGCGAGAGAGACAGCGCGACACTCCTCGGAGCCCGTCCGGAGGGGGAGCGTGCGCGAGGGCCACCATCAAAGTTTACCTCCGACGCGCGCTCGCCGCACTACTCTCTCGGTCGTCTTGCCTAGGGGCGGTCCGGATTAGGGGAGGGGGGCGCATCGCAGGGAAGGCCAGGGGGCGGAGCGCTGGCGGGCGGGGTAGTTTGTCCCAACCCGTTACGCCGGCAGACTGACGCCGCTACTTCGAGCAGCCCGTCGTCGGCCGCGCGTCGCGTACCCGCCTAACTGCGCGGCGCGGCGCCGCCAGATACGGCGGCAGCGGCCTCACACGGAATATAGAATGGCGGGCCGCGCTGGTCAAGCACGGCACGGCGTGGCGTGGCAGGGCGTGGTACGCCGTGGCAAGGAGTGGTACGCCGTGGCAGGGCGTGGTACGCCGTGGCAAGGAGTGGTACGCCGTGGCAGGGCGTGGTACGCCGTGGCAGGGCGTGGTACGCCGTGGCAGGGCGTGGTACGCCGTGGCAGGGGGTGGGACGCCGTGGCAGGGCGTGGTACCCGGGGGCCCCTGGCAAGGATGGTACGCCGTGGCAGGGCGTGGTGGGGCGTGGCAGGGCGTGGCACACCGTGTCAAGGCGTGGTACGCCGTGGCAGGGCATGGTGGGGCGTGGCAGGGCGTAGCACGGCGTGGTAGGGCGTGGCACGCTGTGGCGGGGCGTGGCACGCTGTGGCACGCCGTGGCCCAGCAGGCCGCTGAGCCCAGCCCCTCGGAGCTCCGTCCAGCCCCGACCGCCGCCGTGGCCCGCCAGCTCAGTACCCATTTTCTTTCCGGGCGCCGAGCGTGCGGGCGGCGCGCGGTCCATTCGCCAGCCACTGTGCCGGCTGGTGCCGAACGAGTGCTTTCGTCGCTCCGTCTCTCTCGCAGTCGTGGAGCGTCCCGTAAAGGTGGAGAGGGCCGACCAGGTGGCAAAGGTACGAAAATCCTGGTTAATTTTTTTGCCGGACCGTAGCCCTTATCAATATTCTCCGTAGGCTCTTCAGGGGACCCGGGGAGGGCCGCACGTTCCGTTTGCACGCTTCCCCGTGGCCCGAAAACCCCGAAGCCTCGGAGTCCCCGTGCCCCGGTCCTACGGAGAATTTTTTTTCGGCCCGACGTGGCCCGGGTATTGAGGGGCCACGGGGTTCCAAAAAGTGTTTCGGGTTTTTCCCGTAGCTTTGCCAAGGGCAGAGCGACGAAAACGACTCTCGGAATCAGTCGACAGCAGACTGGAACCGAACAGTGCTTTCGTCGCTTTGTCCACCTCGGATTCGTAGGGTCTTTGCAATCCTTCCTTTTATTTGGTTTTCGATTGAAGAGCGTTTTGCAGTGCTTTCGTGGAAAATTAGGTCAGTTGGGGTAATTTTGAGACAAAGGAGAAATAGTGCACAGCTGCGCTGTTTTCCTGGTCAAGATTTGACATTTTAGGGCTCACGCCATAACACCTGCTATTTTCACAGTAAAATCATTTCATGGTATGGTACGCTATAATTATGCCAAATCTTGTCCAGGCAAAAGCTGTCTCATATTAACCCCCGTGTCCTACGAAAAATACCAACCGACCCTACATTTTGGAAGGCTGAAAAAGTAATGCAACATATTTTTTTTTGTTATTAATGAAAAATGGGTATTCTATAGTGGGTATAGCAGTTAGGTTGCCACTGCCGTGGGCTACCGGACTGGAGTTCGGACAACCGATAGGAAGGGGGGGGGGGGGGGGGGGGGCTCCAGCCACAGCACGCAGCGTGCCATTTTCAAGGGCAGAGGTCAACTTTCAGAACCCTCTGGCAGTAGCAGCAGTTCCAGGAATGGGTGGAGGAAAATGGACAGACTTGCAAACCCTTCCTCGAAACGGCGTTTACATCACGAGTCACCCATGAAACTCTGCGTTTCGCAAAGCGGTGCAGCGGGCGATCTTGAATGAAGAAAAAGTCAGGTTCACCCCACACCGACACAGGAGCGTGGGGGAGGGGCTGGCTCGCAAACCGGCCAACATTTCACAATGAGGGTCATGGGTCATACTCCCATAAATTACTTCAAACGCGCGGAAATCTCACACCATGGTTTATCTCACGTAAATTACGGTCGCTCATTACAGTGCCGTCGCGTTGAGGGAGTGCTAACTTCACAAAATAATTTCTTTGCTATATCTTGTCAACGGCAAAGCATTCCCAGAGCGAAGTCATAGCTAATGAAATTCGGGAACAGATGCATGTTCCACAGCACTGGAAACCCATGAACGTGACGTCACATTCGTTTCAAAGTAAAACGTGTCACGTTTATTTTGAATGTCTTGTCTCTTTCGTTTGAACGTAAATAGTGT
Source organism: Thrips palmi (assembly GCF_012932325.1). NCBI lineage: Eukaryota > Metazoa > Arthropoda > Insecta > Thysanoptera > Thripidae > Thrips > Thrips palmi. Next base: position 10,530,119 of record NW_023144626.1, on the reverse strand, counting down.
CACGTTCGTTTTGAATCCCTTGACACATTCGTTTGAACTTTCCTTAAGAAAAACTTGTCGCAGTCGTTTGAACAAGTGCCACGCGTCCGTTTTGAATATCTTTCATTTGAACGTAAATCGTGTCACCTGCGGTTGATTAATCTTGTTACACTCAGTAGACCATTGAATGCGAATCGCTACACCATTAACTGGGGCCTGCGGGGGCCAAGTCACATTCCTGCATTCCCAAGTGCAACGTTGTTCCGCCTAACGATTACAAGATAATGCAATCAACTTTCCAGTTGGGACTTTATTGTGGCTGGAACTGGCCGACGCGCTGCAACGCCAATGGGACGCCATCCCGCCCGCGGTGCGTCGAGGATCAATCTCTGCCAAGGCGCGCGCGATAACCCGATAAGAATGGCCGCGCATATTTTGGCTGTTATCGCGGTCCGTTCCAATCACAGAAAAATCAAATTAGCGCCACCCCGCGGGGCCTGGGCCAGGGCCTGGCCGCGCCACAGCAGACCGATTCCGAGAGTCGCTTTCGTCGCTCCGTCCTTCTCGCACCCATACGGGGTGCCCCGCGAGTGCGAGAGAGACAGAGCGACGAAAACGACTCTCGGAATCAGTCTACAGCACTGCTGGCCGGCCGCGGTCATTTTTCTGGCCTCCCGAACGGAAATGAAGGAGGGATCCCGGTGGAGGGAGAAAAGGAGCGGGCGCCGCCAAGTTTCCAACAACCGTCTAAAAATAGAATTGATTTTTTTCTTTCGGCATAGTGGCCTTTCTTTCCATCGCTAACGCGACTGTTGTTTGTTTTGAAGTAGCTTTTTTTCCCGCGCTCCCGTATCGATAAACGCTGCAGTTGTTGTGACGCAGCGACAATCTCGCACCTGTCGCCGCTGATTTGGCCGCCGCCATCCCTCTCTTTTTATCGCCCGTTCGCTTTGCTCATTGTTTTCCCAGGGCCTCATCAACGTCCCCGCCCCCTTCCCTCCTCTTACGTGCACCCCCCCCTCCCCCCCTCCGAGGCACAAGTACCTGCCGGAACAAAAGCCGGTCGATCTATGTGTGACAATTGACAGCAGGCTCGAGTGCCTCAGACCTCTGCCTTGCCTGCGTTCTATGGCCCTTCTTGGCTGTCTTCACCTCCTTCCGAGCAGACGAAGCCTCCCCCCTCCCCCTCTCTTCCTTCCATCTTCCCTCCTCCCCACCTCCTCTGGATTATGTTAACGATACCCCCTATCTACAACCCCTTCCTCGATGCACGGCTGGGGACAACCGCTCAGCTGCACCTTGCTTCCGGATAACCGCGCACCATCAGCCACCCTGCCGACAACCGCTTATCTGGCAGGCGGCTCCCGACAACCGCTCACGCCCCTTAAATACGGGAGATGAATCGACGCTTCGCAAATGCTGCATTTAATTCTTTGAGCAAAACTAACTATCCATACTACTAAAGACATTGCTACACTACATTCAGAGTCAATGGATTGGTTTGTACGGGCACTGTGACGGCCACTATGAACGGATAACTGGCGGCCACATAACCTAACCAGCGCCCGGCCGGCCGGGTGTTGAGCGGTTGTCGGGAGCCGCCTGCCAGATAAGCGGTTGTCGGCAGGGTGGCTGATGGTGCGCGGTTATCCGGAAGCAAGGTGCAGCTAAGCGGTTGTCCCCAGCCGTGCATCGAGGAAGCGGTTGTAGATAGGGGGTATCGTTAAAGACATTGGTAAGCATAGCAATTTACTTAAAGTGGTGCACATGAATGCAGAATCAATAAATAATGACCTTAAGTTCTCTGAATTTGTCGATATTTTCCACAATAGTGGTGTTGATGTAGTGGGTGTTAGTGAGACATTCTTTAATGCTGCTAGTCAGATAGAGATGCCTAATTATAAAGTTTACAATGCTAACAGAAGTGGCAGGAGAGGTGGGGGCGTAGCATTATATGTTGCTAACCACCTACCCTCTAAACAAGTGCACTCTACAACAAGTGATGGCTTTGTACCTGAATATATTTTTGTTGAGATTGAGTGCCAATCCTCTAAGATACTGTGCATTTGTATGTACAGACCCCCAGAAGTGGGCCATATGGATTTATTCATTAATGATGTGTACGATTTTCTACCTAACTATAAATATGTCATTCTGTGCGGGGATCTGAATGCTGGTTTTGGTAATGGTAGTTCTGAAGAGGCAATGATACGTGATAACCTATTTATGTGTAACCTCAGTGCTATACCCTATGAAAATACTTTCCGCAATCATTTCTGCGAGACTAACCTAGATGTTATTTCAAGTAATATGGATGAGTTACTTGTCGCCCATGGTCAAACTAGGGCACCTGGGTTTTCATATCATGACCTGCTTTATGCTGTGTTTGATGTAAGAACCCCTCCTAGGACAAGGCACACTGTCAGTTTTAGAGACTACAAATCTATCAACCTGGATTCTCTGAGAGACGATATTGATAGAACTTCCTGGGAAAGGGTGTTTCACTGCAGCAATATTGATGATAAAGTTCAAAACTTTAATGAAATAGTTACTGAATTAATGAACAAGCATGCACCTGTAAGAACAGTGAATGTGAAGCATAATCCCACCCCATGGATGACTAAAGACATTCGTAAACTGATAGCAAAGAGAAATAAGGCAAGGAAAAGACATGCTAAAAATAAAACTGACAAAAACTATGCCTTGTTTAAAAAACTGAGGAATGCAACCAAGCAGGCCATTCGCAATGCCAAAATTAGATACTACCATACGATACTAAACAGTCCATCAGCTAAAAAGGTTTGGAATGGAATTAAGTCATTAGGTATTAAAACAAAAAATACCAACTTGACCCAAACTAGCTTTCCAGTAAACCCTGATGAATTAAATAGTCATTATGTCAAGGTCTCAACTGTGGAAAACTCAGAAGTAGTGGCACAGGCTGTTGAAGAGTACCTTGGTAAAAATGATCACACTGGTGAAAAATTTCATTTTAAGTATGCTTTTCCTAGTGACATTAGGAAGGCCTTTCTTAGTATTTCCTCCAAAGCTGTTGGTGTAGATGGTATATCCATAGTATTTATTAAGATTGTGCTTGAAATGTTACTACCTGTGATTGAACATTTATTTAATTATAGCTTACAATCTAGTGTTTTTGCAAAGGTGTGGAAAATGGCAAACATAAGACCATTAGCAAAGTGTAAAAACCCTGTGGAGTGTAAAGATTTTCGCCCTGTTAGTGTTCTATGTGTGATTCCCAAAGCACTTGAGAAAATTGTTCACCAGCAAATAACAGAATATGTTGAAAGTAATGGCATCAGTAATCCACTCCAATCTGGTTTTAAGAAAAGGCATAATACAACTACAGCTCTGATAAAAGTTACTGATGATTTGAGGAAATCTATTGATCAAGGGATGGTAAATTTGTTGATTCTGTTGGACTTTAGTAAAGCTTTCGATAAAGTCCATCACAAACTGTTACTCGTGAAGCTCAAAGCACTTGGCTTTTCTGCTGCTGTAATTAAATGGATTGAAGAGTACCTGACAGATAGACTGCAAAGAATTATGTCTGGTGACGATTTTATTTCTGACTGGCTAAGCCCAGAAACTGGTGTACCGCAGGGCAGTGTGCTAGGGCCGTTGCTTTTCTCACTGTACATTTATGACATCCCAGATGTGCTTTGCTATAGTAAATACCATTTATATGCAGATGATCTCCAGATTTACATCAGCTTTTATCTTAAAGACTATGTAGCTGCCTGTTGTAATGCAAACTCTGATTTGTCAAAAATCGTTGATTTTAGTGCAAAGCACAATCTCTCTCTTAACATTGGCAAAACAAGCCCCATATTAGTGGGCTCTAATGCTTACATAAACAAGCTCAAAGATTTGAATATCCCGCAAATTTCTATAAATGGAGTGTCTATACCATATCAGTCAAAAGTTGTTAATCTGGGTGTGACCATGGACAACACTCTCTGCTGGAATTACCAAGGAATAAATATTGTAAACCGGGTGTTTGCCACACTAGCACAAATTCGAAGGAACTTTGCATACCTACCAGCAGCGATAAGGCTCAGAGTTGTCAAATCACTTGTTTTCCCTGTGTTTGATTACTGTAATATTCTGTTTACTGACATGCTCGTTGATACCTCAACAAAAGTGCAAAGGGCTCAAAATGCATGTATTCGATTTGTCACAGGTGTAAGAAAATTTGATCACATCACCCCTTCATATATTAGTCTTAAAGTGCTTAAATTTGAGGACCGGCGAAGAATAGCTATTGCTCTGCTAACTTGGAAAATCCATAAATTCAAAATGCCTTGCTATCTCTATGAAAATTATGTGCTCATGTCTTCTGTCCACTCTCGCACTAATCGCTATACCCATCTCTCTGTTCAAATACCACGTCACCGCACTGAAAAGTATGCTAATTCATTTTTTATTTCCTCGTGTCGCCTGTGGAATGAATGTAACATCTCAACTTACCTACATTTGAACTCTTGTAGTCAACTTAAGAAAGCATTAACAGAATTAGCTCTAAGTAAATATGTGATGAATTCTGTCTCTTTGTAAGTGCCAAACCATGTCAGCTTTCATATGTCCTAGTCTATAGCTATTATGACTACTGTGTACCTAAATTAGTTATTATTTTTGTACTTGACAAATTGTAAGAAACTTTTATGGAGCAGGTGCGTTGCCGTTAGTGGGGCTTGTCAGCCCTTTGGTGAGCACCTAAATAAAAATTATTCTATTCTATTCTATTCTATTCTCTCCCTTCCCCCTTCCCTCCTCCTCCTCTCTCCCTTCCCCCTTCCCTCCTCCTCCTCTCTCCCTTCCCCCTTCCCTCCTCCTCCTCTCTCCCTTCCCCCTTCCCTCCTCCTCCTCTCTCCCCTCCCCCCTTCCCTCCTCCTCCTCCTCTCCCTTCCCCCTTCCCTCCTCCTCCTCTCTCCCTTCCCCCTTCCCTCCTCCTCCTCTCTCCCTTCCCCCTTCCCTCCTCCTCCTCTCTCCCGTCCCCCCCCTCCTCCTTCTCCTCCTCGCCGCAACACGACCGACCGCGAGGCTGAGCGCGCGCCTGGCGGCTCAGACCGAGCCGGCAGCCATAGGAAGCTGCGTCGCAAACCGTTTCCGGTTTGAGACAAAGGCGCCATCCGGAGACAGCTGCCCGTCAGAGACGCTAAGCTGTCGCGAGCACGCGGCTCGGCCAAGCCAGGGCGAGCCAAGCCAAGCCGAAGGCCTATCACCATCCGCCAACTTCGCATTGCCAGAAATGAGTTTGCCGACGACTTTCTTTCGAGGTATTCAAAACACCCCAAAGAGAACGGGGATTCCGTCTTGGGAGGCTCGGCGACGTCTACGGCGGAAACAATGAATGAAACAAAAAAAGGGAAAAAACCTAGGGAAAAATAGGGCGGTACTCTTGGGGCTGTGCAGGAGTACCGTCTGCTCGGCACGGCCACTGACATTGACTCGGGGAGTCGAGCTTGTTTCTGGCTGACTTCCATTTGAATTGAAAGTCAAGCTTGTTCCTGTGGACTTCTGAACCGAGAACCGTGCTGATTACTCTTTACTAGCAGACTTACGTTGGGTTCTTAAGTCGAACTTGTCTCGCAAGCATCCATTTGACTCCTGAGTTGAGCATGTAATACTCAGACTTACGTTCGACCCACAGGCCGAATTTGCTTTCTTAAACTGACTCGGAAGTTGAGCTTTTCACGTTACTGCGGGAACCCAGGAATGTGACGTCAAATTCGTTTCAACGTGCATTGGCCACGGCCAAACGAGCATCACTTCACATTCACCTGGCTTCCCATCGCACTGAGATTGAAGGAAGTCTTGATCATTACCCAACTTTGGGCAAGGTACACTTTCCCAGCCAATTTCTGGTAAGGTAAGGTTTCCTCGCACAAATTTTGGCAATAAAGAACACCTTGCCCAAAATTTGAGTCATGATCATCACTCTATCATTCTCTGTGTTCTGTTGCTGGCAGCACTGAGAATGAAAGAGTCATGATCAATACCCAATTTTGGGCGAAGTATACTTTATCACCCACATTTGGGCGAGGATTGTTTTCTCGTCCAAATTTGGGTGAGGAAAGGTGTACTTATCAGCTGCCTAATTGGCTCCATAGTATTATGACCCGAATTTGGGTGAGGAAACTCTCCTCACCCAAATTTGGGCGAGGAAACCCAAAATTTTAATCATGACCATGACTCTTTTTTCTCAGTGGGACTTAACCCTTGAGTCGAATTTGCCTATTAAATTGAATCTAGCTTGTTGAAGGCAGACTTACATTTGACCCGGAAGTCCAGCTTGTTGCTGGAGGACTCTCCCTCCGCGTTGCTGCCCACGCACGTGTAGGTGCCGGCCGAGGCCCGCGTCACGCGCTGCAGCACCAGCGACTGGTTGGAGCGCAGGATGCGCGCCGACGCGTTCTGGTGCAGCGGGTGGCCCTGGAACAGCAGGGGAGGACATATGTTAGTCAGATCGACATAAATCTCGTCAATGTACACAGGTGCCACCACCACCGTAATCCTTTGTACAAATTGGCTCGTAAAGAAGCTTTTTCGTCCGTAAAGCCTAAAATAGTTTTTGGGAGAGAACACTCAAAAAATTTCACAAAGCTTTTGCTTCGTAACTACGAAGAAAATCAAGGCATTGTAGAACCGCTTCGTGTTAAAACGACATGTTTCGTAATACGAAGAAATGCTTCGTAGCATATACCATGCCTTCGTTTTCTTCGAATTGCGAAACTATTTTTTAGTGAAATTGCTACAGTGCAGAACCTGAAAACTGTATCACTTTAAATCCTTCAGCCAGAGAGTGTCTGGCACAACACAGCCAAGGATATGTCTGTTCAGATACTGCGAAAAGAAATGGGCGGAGCGCACCGAAATAAACGTTGGCCCGTGGACCAACCAAATGCCCCGGTAAAGTTGTCCCGTCCCTCAGTTTGCTCATTCCACCGCGCGCACTGCGTAGGCTTCCAGTCGAGTTTCGAGGCCAAGAAGGCCTTGAAGTGTCCCAGCAGACTGATTCCGAGAGTCGCCTTCGTCGGCGCGTCTCTCTCGCTCTCACGGGACGTCCCGCTTGAGTGCGCGAGAGACAGCGCGACGAAGGCGACTCTCGGAATCAGTCTGCCAGCGCGCCTCCAGCCGCCACGCCTCCAGCGAGGACGACGCCTCGGGCCACGCCACTGGCGACGCCAAGCTGTCAACGCGGGCCTACGCCCCAATTAATCCGTTCTAATTCGCCCCGCCATGGCGAATTCCGAAAATAACCAACCGAGCGAGGGCGGCCCGCTCGCCCCTCATTGACCAAAGCCGCATTAAAGCCGCTTAGGCGATCTCGGCGCTATTGCTGCACGTTGGTGGTGCAGCGCGTTTGATGGCCGAGATCAAAACGGCCCGGTTTCATGGACCATTCGCGGGCCGCCTCTCCATATTTGGGCTGAGTGTCTTGTTGTGGGGCGTCGGCAGCACGCCGTGCTGGTGCGGCGGTCGTCCGGAAGACCAGTTTAGGGGTTGACACGATGCACGTTGTCCCAATCTACAGTTAAAAAAAAGAATTGCTTCTGATGTTTTAATTTTTTTTCATTTATGTTTGGAAGGCCTTATCACACTCTCATTTCACGAACGTGACATCACGTTGAAACGAACGTGACAAAATGTCACGTTCGTTTGAGCATTGTGTCACGTACGTTTGAATGTGAACAAGCTGATTTCTGGAATGAGAGTGCAGTCAACTACAAAACCTAACGGTCTATTGAGTGCACACTTGCAAATGCATACCTGCAAGTGCATCCTAGACAATGTATACGCTAGATGACCCGGGCCAGGCATGCATTTGTAAGAGTGTACTTTTGATCAAGTATCCAATAGTAAGTGCATTTGTAAGGGAGTCTTAAACAGGCAGTTGGTTTTGTAGTGCATGATTTAAGAGGCGAAACAAGACACTTTTCTTCAACAATTTAAACTTTTAAAGAAATAGGACGTCATGAATTCATTCGCGCGAACATTGCACATGGCACCCGTTTCTTCCGGTGCAGTGTTCTTCTTTTTTTTTCGCCCCGAGAGCAGCAGGTCCCAACCCTTAATAAGCGAGCGTCCCAGTGACCCCTTCCTCTTTTCCCTCTGCAACGGGGACAATTTTTGCGGCATGTTTTTTTTTTGTTTTTTTTTTTCCTCTGCAAGGCGCGAGCTAGCCGAGTTGGTGGCGTCAAAACAAGTTAGACCGGCGTCCGCCGGGCTTCAAAAGTAGCGCCGCCAGGCGGGTGGCGTGGCAGTGCACGGCAGTGCCACGGAGCCAAGCCGGCCGGGGCGAGCCGCCGCGCGGGGGGTCCTCCGAGCGGCCCCGGGGGACAGCTGGCGAAGCGGGGCCCCTTTACGCGAGTGGCGGGCCAGCAGACTGAGTCCGAGAGTCCTTTTCGTCGCTCTGTCTCTCCCGCACTCATGGGTCGCCCCGTACAGGTGCGAGAGAGACAGAGCGACGAATACGACTCTCGGAATCAGTCTGCAGTCCGGCTGCAGCCAGCAGACCGAATCCGCGCGCGGCGCTTTCGTCGCTCTGTCTCTCTCGCACTCTCGCGGCGCTGCGGGATGTCCGGTGGGTGCGAGAGAGACAGCGACAAAACACTGCCGCGCGGAATCAGCCTGCAGACGGCCCGGCACGCTGCGCCGCGCTGCGCGGTCCACGCCGGCGATGATTGAAACCGGCCTCAATCAAAATAATGGAGTCGCCGGGGACGGGGCGCAGTGGGCCAGAAGACCGGTGGCGGCGGCTAAAACTTTAGACGCGTTTTGAGCTCCAGAGTCGGTAAACAAGACTCGAACCGAACGTGTGACCCCACCAATGGACTGCTCTCCGAATGAGGAATCCATTGGTGGGGTCACACGTTCGGTTCGAGCCCTGTTTAGCGACTTTGCAGCTCAAAACGGGTCTAGAGTTTTGGCCGCCTCCACCGGCCTTTTGGCCCACTGTGCGGGGCGCAGCACAGCAGGCCCACTCCGAACGGTGATTTCGTCGCTCTGTCTCTCTCGCACCTATACGGAACACCCCGGGAGTGCGAGAGAGACAGAGCGACGAAAACTCGGAATCAGTCTGCTGCAGCGTGGGGGCGGGCGAAGCGTGGCGACGTTTCCAAACCGAGTTTCTGTTGCCGCGGCACAGCGGCGCAGCGGCGCCCAGGGGACGGGCAGAGGCGGGCAGAAGCCCCCGGAGTCCGTCAAGCACTCCACCAAGGGCACCGGCAAGGACAGACGGCGCCGCCGACCTGCACACTGGTTTCAAACTGCGGTCGCTCTGTCTCCCTCGCACCACGACAAGGCGCGCAGGCACGGATCCAGTGCGGGGCAAAAGGATAACTGACCCGCTTTGCCCTTGGCTCCTGAATAGCCGCCAGAAAGGTTAACAAAATCGCCACACTTTGCCTCTGTAAGTAGGCAAAAAATGCTCCTTGGCCCTTCCCTCAGGCCGGCTTTAGATCCGCCACCAACGCAGCAAAGTCAACGCAGCTCTGTCCGCAACCACCTGCAGGGCTGATTCCGAACTGTGCTTCTGTCACACCTTCCATCCAGCAGGAGTGCGAGAGAGATAGAGCGACGAACACGCAACTGGTTCGGAATGGCCCGCCGCACAGTGGGCCAGAAGACCGGTGGATGCGGCCAAAACTCTAGACGCGTTTTGAGCTTCAGAGTCGCTAAACAAGCCTCGAACCGAACGTGTGACCCCACCAATGGATACCTCGTTCGGAGGGCAATCCGTTGGCGGGGTCACACGCTCGGTTCGAGTCCTGTTAAGCGACCCTGGAGCTCAAAACGCGTCTAGAGTTTTGGTCGCCTCCACCGGCTTTCTGGCCCACTGTGCGCCGGCCGCGACCTCGCCTCGGCCACCGCCAAACTACTCATTAGGCACAATAAGCGCGCTTCCAGACTTCCAGTGGCGAGTGCCGACCGGGGCTCGATCGGAGTGCCGCACGAGGAGGCACTGCAGACTGACTCCGAAAGTCGTTTCCGTCGCTCCGTCTCTCTCGCAGCCATACGGGACGCCCCATGCGGACGACAGAGGCAGAGCGACGAAAACGACTCTCGGGAATCAGTCTGCTGCTTGGCGTGGCCACCGCGCGCCTCGCCCAGAAACAGGGCAGCCCGACATCAAACGGCACCGCGGGTACGGGCGGGGCGGGGTGAGGCGGGGTGGGGCGGGCCGGCCAAGAAGCGCAGAGCAGTCGAGCGTGGCGGGGCGTGGCGGGCCGTGCCGGGGCGCAATCACGTTCCAGGCCGACAAGTCGGCGGCGATAGGGCCCTACACAATAGCGGGCCGCGGAACCACTTTGGCCACGCCGTCATTTAAATCAATCCCCGAAAAAAAAAAAGAAAAAAGCAAAGCCGCGCCGCCAATGACCGCGTACACTGTAACGCTGCAGGCCGCGTGCCGCAGGGCGCTATGTTCTGCGCTCGCCACGGAGAAGGTGCACCGCGACACGCACCAGTCGCACTCCGCAGCGCGCGGCACAGTGGGCCAGAAGACCGCTGGCGGCGGCCAAAGCTCTAGACGCGTTTTGAGCTCCGGAGTCGCTAAACAGGACTCGAACCGAACGTGTGACCCCACCAATGGATTGCTCTCCGAACGGGGAGCCATTGGTGGGGACACACGTTCGGTTCAGGCCCTATTTAGCGACTCTGGAGCTCAAAACGCGCCTAGAGTTTTGGCCGCCTCCACCGGTCTTCTGGCCCACTGTGCGCAGACGTGCGAGAAAGATGGGAAAGCGATCCTCCGGAATGAGGCGGTGGCTCGGTCACGCAAGACGACCTTGTCTCGTTTTGCAGTGCAGGCGAGCATGAGTCGGGCCCGAAATGGCATACGATCATTTGTGGTCTAGCCCGTAATGGTAATGGTACGGCGGGTAGGCAGCACGCGTCTCTGTCGCACAGGGCTGTGCAGCGTGTGGCCTACCCTCTCTTTCACAGGGGTCTGCCAGCTCCGTTCATGGACGCCCATCCAGGAACGCAACTGAGAAATTCAGACGAGAGGTTTGCCACTGTCTGCGTCACGCTCTTATGACGAGCCCCATGAGTGCGAGAGAGACCTTGGAGAAAGACAGGGCGACGAAAACGACTCTCGGAATCAGTCTACTGCTTACGTCACGACTGTACCAAACGGCCAACAGTCCTCCAGGACCACCTTGATTGGCTGTCTTGGCGCGCTGCCAGACTTATTTCACAGGCCAAGCGGCCCGACAGATTAAATTTATACAGTCCCTTCTCGCTACACGCCGTGACCCGGGCGGCCTGCGGAGTGCCCGTGTCTTGCGGGCCGGCACTGGCACACTTTGAATCCTCACTGCATTAGTGGACCACTTTACTGGCTTTCCAGGGCGTCACTCTGTTAGAAAGGGGGAAATAACCTGCATTTAGCTAAGGTTCTTCGAAAAAAAAAATACAACACACAGTAAAAACTCTACGAAGAATCGCTACGAAGAACGGCTGACGGCATCGTAAAATCTACGAAGAAATGCTCCGTATTATGAAGCAAAATCCTTCGTAATACGGAGCGTTCCTTCATAAAACGAAGAAATTCTACCACCCTCCCTGGGGCATACTGCAAAGTTGTTTGCAAACAACTTCGAAAAATTTTGTACACCGTCATTTCAAATTTAAGTAGTTCTCTGCAAACTCAACAGTGTACTCAGTACACTCTAGTTAGAGTGTGCTCATGAGTACACTCTAACTAGCGTGTGCTCGGATGAGTACACACTAAATAGCGTGTACTCAGATGAGTACACACCTAAGCACGCCTGGCAATTTATGCAGCTGAAAGTGTGTACTCATCTGAGTACACGCTACTCTCAAATGAAAGTGTCTCAGTACACTCTAATGGAGTGTCTCAAGCACACTCTGTGAGAGTGTGCCCAGCGATCACTCTAACAAAGTGCTTAATGAGTACACCTAACGAAGTGTGCTTACTGAGTACTTAACGAGAGTGTGCTTAAGTCGGCACAATACATGCAGCTGAGTACACTCAGTGGAGTGTACTCGTGAGTACACGCTATAGAGTGTCTCAGAGTACAGCTAAAGATAGGTACTCATGAGTACGCTCTAAAGATGTACTGAGTACAACTGTTGTGTTTGCAAGAGTTAGGTGTACTATGAGACACTCAACAGAGTGTACTGAGTACACTGTTGAGTTTGAAGAGTTGCTTCGCGTTATTTCAATGTTATTGCAACATTGTTTCGTTCTTTCGACGATATTTTAACGTTGTTTCAAGGGGAACGTGACCATACTTCAGGGTTGTGTACATAGACAAATTAAAAGATGTAGGGCGCTCGCCACCAGCTCTCAAAATGCCAGAAGATATGGTCCAAATCTCATGACCTTGAAAATGCTCTAGTCAAATGTCGCGAACATACCGCTCACCAAATTTGAAACCAAAATTACGAAAACTTTCTGTTTTACAGGAATCTAGATTTTTGAGTCATCACGATTTTCTGATAGTTTTGCATGTTATCAGAATTTCTATGTTTTCTGATGACTCCATTCTGATCACTGTCTGATCACTTCTCGGATCAGAAATTTTCCCTGATCACTTCCTAGCGATCAGACTTTTTCTCTGATCATTTCGCAGTTATCAGAAATTCTTGTAATTCTGATGCCAATTTTTCTGATAGTGCACCAATGATCAGAAAATCCCAAATTTTATCAGAAAAATGGGGGAATGATCAGAAAATTCTGATCCCATTTACACCTGTGTCTAGAAGATTTAGAATTTTGAAGTTTCATACTGCTTCGGGGAGTGCACAAAAGCAGGTAGTGGTAGGTAGGTACCGTACCTCGCCGGCGTCGCACCGCCACCAACAAGCAGCACTCGTCCATCCCCGCCAGGAGCAGACCGCACGGGTCAGGTTCGCGGTCCTCCCGCTGCGCGCCGCGGGCGTCACCGCTCGCCGCGTCAGTGTACACACACCACGCCGCGCCACTGCCGCGCCACCCCGCCACTGGCCCGCCTGGGGCCGCGCGGAATTAAGTGATCAAACGCGGCTATCTTGTCCTTTTTGCTTTCTGCCGAGGATTAATGCGGCCCGCCCGGCCGGCTCTCGACAAACGGCGCGGCGTGGCACGGCACGCGGTGGCGGGGAATGGCTTGGCGGAGCACGGCACGCAGTGGACATGGCGTGGCAGGCAGGCACGGCACGGCTTGCAAGGCACGGCAGGGCACGCAGTGGAATAGCATGGCGTGGCACGGCGTTGTGTAGCAGGCCGTGGAGTTGCAGCGCGTGGCAGTGCGGAAATAGCATGGCGTGGCACGGTTGTTGCAGGCCGTGTGTGGCAGTGCGTGGCACGGCGTGGCGTGCTACAGTGTGGCAGTGCGTGCGCACACGACGGGGCTTTATCAGCGCGGCTGATCGTCAGGTCGTCTGCTCGCACTCGTGCGCGACACGCGTGCGCGCTCCGCGTTTCGGTGGCATTGGCCACGCACTGCCTGCCCCGCACCGCCACTGCACGCTTGTTTCCCTCTTTAACATTTTAATCGCCCGGTCGGCTTATCTGCAGCCCGGCCGGCCGGACGCCCCGCCGGCCCGCCCGGCTCGCTCCTCGCCGCCAACGAGACCCTCATGCAGGACGGCGCGACAAATCGGGGCCGCCGTTACATGCTGAAAAGGCAGTCGGGCGACTCCGCCGCCGCCAGCACACAGTGGGCCAGAAGACCGGTGGAGGCGGCCAAAACTCTAGACGCGTTTTGAGCTCCAGAGTCGCAAAATGGGCCTCTAACCGAACGTGTGACCCCACCAATGGATTGCTCTCCGGACGAGGAATCCATTGGTGGGGTCACACGCTCGGTTCGAGTCCTGTGTAGCGACTCTGGAGCTCAAAACGCGTCTAGAATTTCGGCCGCCGCCACCGGACTGCTGGCCCACTGTGAGGCGGCCCACAGCGACTCCGCCGGCGCCAGCACTCTCGCTGTCCCTCTCCGGCCCCTACGGCACGCCCCATGAGTGCGAGAGAGACAGAGCGGGGCGCAATCGCTCGGCAGGCAGCACGCTGCTTCTGCGGTCGGCTGCAGTGTCCTTCCCATCCCACTCCCGGCTGCACCGTACCTGATAGCCCCAGTGTGGGCGTGTCCGTATACCGCCAGTTTAAAAGTTAGAGGGGCAGGGTGGGGCGGGCCGGGGCGGGCGGTGCGCGGGGTGCGGGTTCACTTTGGCTATTATCAGATTATCTCTAGCCTCGTTGCGGTCCTCCTTTGCCGATCCCGTATAGCCAGTCTGGGGTCGGCTGGTCGCCGCAACGCGCCGCAAGCAAGGGGTGCAATCAAGTTGTCGGACCGCGCCCCTCCCCTCCAGCGCCATTCCGAGAGTCGTTTTCGTCGCTCTGTCTCTCTCGCACTCACGGGGCGCTCCGTACAGGTACGAGAGAGACAGAGCGACGCGAACGACTCTCGGAGTCAGTCTGCAGGCGGTCCACCCCCTTCCACTCCCCCTCCGCGGCGGTCCCCCCCCCCCCCCCCCGTTCCCGTTCCCCTTCCCGCCGCGGTGTCGAAGACCGGCTTCTTCCTCGGCGGGTGCGGCCGCACAGTGGGCCAGAAGACCGGTGGAGGCGGCCAAAACTCTAGACGCGTTTTGAGCTCCAGAGTCGCTTAAACGGGGCTCGAACCGAACGTGTGACCCCACCAATGGATTGCTCTCCGAACAGGGAATCCATTGGTAGGGTCACACGTTCGATTCGAGTCCTGTTTAGCGACTCTGAAGCTCAAAACGCGTCTAGAGTTTTGGCCGCCTCCACCGGTCTTCTGGCCCACTGTGGGCCGCCACGGCGCCGCCACCTTCGAGACGTCGACGGCGTTCGAGAACTCGAAAAGAAGGCGTGGAAGGCGCGGCGTGCAAAGTTATGTATCTTTAGCAGTAAATCACGCCGCGGCTGCGGGCCGCCCCCGAGCGAGCCGCGTGGCTCCGTCTCCCTCGCACTCCCGGGGCGTCCCGCAGGGGTGCGAGAGAGACAGCGCGGCGGCGCGCCGTTCGGGAGCGGCCCGCTGGCTGGCACTGCTAGGCCGAGGAAAGTAATATCACGCGCGAGGCGCGCATCACGCGGCGGGGCGTCGCGGGGCGTCGCGCTCATTCCGAACGGACTTTCTGTCTCTCTCGCACCGCAGCGGGACGCGCGGCGCGTGCGAGAGAGACAGCACGACGCGGCCGCGGCGCGGAATCACCCGACCCGGCTGGCCTGGCAGCGCCGGTTTTCGATCTCTCGCTCTCTGTTCTGCGGGCGAAAAATATTATTATCGCATTCGGGGTGGCTGGCCTTTTTATTCTGGCCGTGTAGCCGCAGGGAGGACCGCCTGGGCGCGCCACCAGGACCGCTGCTACCCGCCCGGCCCGGCTCGGCTCCCCCTCTGCCTTGGCTCGGCACGGCTCGGCTCGGCTGGCTTAGGCTAGGGCTCGCTCCAGCCTCTGGCTCGCTTAGCGCCCGCACTGTTGGCCGCTCAGTATGCTTGCTCTACCGTGAGACGGGCTCATGGCGCAGCGTTTGCCAGTATGCTGTGCCGCCTCACGCTCGACTCAGGCTTGGCCTATGCCTATGTCGCGCCTCATGTCTGCAGCTTGGCCTCATAGCTCATCGTCGGCCTCTGAGCTTGGCCTCATAGCTTTGGCCTCAGCCTCATGTCTCAGCTTGGCCTCATAGCCCATGTCGGGCTCATGGCTGAGCTTGGCCTCATAGCTTTGGCATCTCAGCCTCATGTCTCAGCTTGGCCTCATAGCCCATGTCGGGCTCATGACTGAGCTTGGCCTCATAGCTTTGGCATCTCAGCCTCATGACTGGGCCTCGTGGTTCAGCCTTATGGTCTAGGGTCAGTGCGGGGAAGAACTGGAAAGGGGAAGAACTAAACATTCAATGTTTTACTTCAAATCCACATGCTTAACAACCAAGTGTTCCTGGCATCGGCGGTTCGTAACATGATAGTTGTTAACCCTGTGCATACAGCATTTGAAGTAATAAGATGTCTCAGTTCTTCCCCTGTCCAGTTTTTCCCCGACTGACCGTAGCCTCATAAAAATGGCCTCATGATTACCGTCAGCTCGGCCTCCAACCTTCGTCTCGGCATGGCTTAGCCACATGGCACGACCTCATGACGGCTTGGCCTCATGGCTCAGCCTCATGGCTCAGCCTCATGGCTCAGCCTCATGGCTCAGCCTCATGGCTCAGCCTCATGGCTCAGCCTCATGGCTCAGCCTCATGGCTCAGCCTCATGGCTCAGCCTCATGGCTCAGCCTCATGGCTCAGCTCATGGCTCAGCCTCATGGCTCAGCCTCATGGCTCAGCCTCATGGCTCAGCCTCATGGCTCAGCCTCATGGCTCAGCCTCATGGCTCAGCCTCATGGCTCAGCCTCATGGCTCAGCCTCATGGCTCAGCCTCATGGCTCAGCCTCATGGCTCAGCCTCATGGCTCAGCCTCATGGCTCAGCCTCATGGCTCAGCCTCATGGCTCAGCCTCATGGCTCAGCCTCATGGCTCAGCCTCATGGCTCAGCCTCATGGCTCAGCCTCATGGCTCAGCCTCATGGCTCAGCCTCATGGCTCAGCCTCATGGCTCAGCCTCATGGCTCAGCCTCATGGCTCAGCCTCATGGCTCAGCCTCATGGCTCAGCCTCATGGCCCCACTGCCTTATGACGTAGGCCTCATGGCCCGGCACGGCATGCTCGCATTGAAGCCGTCCGAGGAAGGCGACATGCACGAGTCCAACGATGATTTCCCGTGCCGGCAGTGACATCACATGTGTCACGACGGGGTGCCGGTTTGTTTCGGGGCCTCCCCCTCCCCTTTCCCCACACCTGGCCGGGACGCGAGGCCATTACTTGCAGGGCGGATCGAACAATGGGCCGCGTGTTTCTGCAGACTGAGAGTCGTTTTCGTCGCTCTGTCCCTCTCGCACTCATGAGGCGTCCCGTACGGGTGCGAGAGAGATAGAGCGACGAAAACGGCTCTCGGAATCAGCCCGCTGCACGCGCGCGCCCCATGCCGTGTGCCCCGCGTGCGTGCGTGCGTGACCTTCGCTCGTCTGCCAACGGTCCGAGTGAAAAGCCGTCCGCTTGGGGCTCGTGCGTCGAGGCCGGCATGTCCGTTCACAACAGCTGCTCCTCCGTCTCTGTCGCACGCGTGGGGCTCGTCGGGAGCGAGCGAGTAGGATACCACTGAAGTTTAAATTATGTGCGGATTTTTCCAACAAAAGTTCAAAAAGTGAGAGAAAAAGTGTTAAAAACGTAGAGAGTGACCTGCTGTATGGAATAAGCGTGTAAACAGTGAAGTCAATTGTAAAAGAGGCGAGAAATAGACGTGAAATGCAACGCAAAAATTCAAATTTCAAATATTAACGGCGAGAACAATTATTTTTTCCAAGCGGTTACCCGCTTGAGAGCGACCAAGAAACAGAGTGACTATGCTGTTATCTATCGTTTAGAATCACTCCGCTGCCGAACGTCCAACAGTCGAGCGGACAACGTAGGAAAGGCCGAGCGGGGGATGGCAGTGTGGAAATAGAAATGCTAAGCGGACATCGGGGATCGCAGTGCGCAATAAAAGTGTAAAACCCGCTGCAATGGCGGGCCATTGTCGTCAATCATTTAGATCAAGGACGATATGTGGGCGCCGACAGTCACAAACGCTTTGGGAAAGATATTGAAAACTTTAACCGGCGCTGCGATTGGGTGCATAGAAACTGACGACATTGCAGCGATTCTTCCCAAGTCGAGGAGTCACATTGTTGGCCAATCCTCCGCAGAGGCTGGCAGAGCGGCTCCGTCGCGCTCCAACCGGCAGCAGACTGATTCCGAGAGTCGTCTTCGTCGCTCTGTCCCTCTCGCTCCTACAAGTAACGCATCGCGAGTGAGAGAGAGAGAGAGGACGGAGCGACGAAGACGACTCTCGGAATCCAGTGTGCAGAGGACACGGTGCGCGCGCCTCCTGTTCGTTCCTCTTGCAAAATAAAACTCGGCGGAGTCGCGGAGTCCGTCCGGACTGCCGCTGCCAAAGTTTGGCGCATGTAAGGACGAGCTCGCGCTGTTGAAGTAAGGCGTAGGAGAATGGCGGTTCGGGGGCGGGGTGGGGCGGGGCGGGGTGGGGCGGGGCGAGGCGGGGCAAGCCTGATATACGGTCGGGTGCTTCCTGCAGTATAACGAGCCCTACCCAGCCCGGCCCAGGTACAACATCTGATAGAGGAAGCAAACACTGTCACGGAACGCTCTTGGCATCATCTAGCTGCCTTTCTGGGACCTCGGCCAGCGGCGCACAGTGGGCCAGAAGACCGGTGGAGGCGGACAAACCTCTAGACGCGTTTTGAGCTCTAGAGTCACTAAAAGGGACTCGAACCGAACGTGTGACCCCACCAATGGATTCCTCGTTCGGAGAGCAATCCATTGGTGGAGTCATACGTTCTGTTCGAAGCCTGTTTAGCGACTCTGGAGCTCAAAACGCGTCTAGAGTTTTGTCCGCCTCCACCGGTCTTCTGACCCACTGTGCGGCGGGGGGCCGACCGGGGCCCTGCAGGGGGCGCGTCGTGACCCGCCGCCATTTTTTAAATTAAAAATCTCCCCTCGGCCTGTCACCGACTCGACTACTACTTGCGGATGGGTCTCCCTCTCTGACGAGATGAAAACTTTGAGGATGAGCCATTGGGTTCGACGTGCACAACTTGGGGATTGGCATCGGCCACGCCACTCAGCAGACTCATTCCCAGTGTCTCCCTCGCACTCACGGGGCGTCCCGCACGGGTGCGAGGGAGACAGAGCGACCAGAACGACTCTCGGAATCAGTCTGCAGGGAGTCGAGGAGACAGGGACCAATCTGGATCTGGGGCCGGCCCCGCTGCCGGCGCTGCCCCGCCTCGTGCGGCATACACTCGACTCCTCCAACCAGGGCAGCGGGCTGCCCGGCACAGACGAGAAAAGTGGCCCGCTCCCGACCCGCCGAGATCCACGACAGGGGTCGGTATCTTGTGAGCAGTGACCGGTGCACTCCTTCACAATCACATTGACAGAAAATAAGACTTGCCAACAAAGCTCCTCTAAATATAACGTTCGTCAGTCTCACCGATTACGAGAATTCGTGTACAGACACCTTCGATTCGATTCGTAGCGGCTCACAGCGGGTCAGGACTGGGTCACTTTATTCCTCATTTCCACTGCCCGTGGTCTTCCCTCCCACCTCAAGGGCAACAAAGCCTGAGGCGCGCCGAGTGGTCTGCAGCTTTTCCCAGAAGACTGCGGCCCGCCAGACGGATCGGCCGGGCCGGCAATCAGGCGGAAAGTGCTGTATAAGAGCAGTTGCCAAAATTCGGGGCATTTTTGAAGGCCATAGAACCGCAAGAAAAAAATGGGAAAAGTCGGCTTTTTTCTCGGCCAATTTATTCAGTGATGTCCCACGACTTATATCTGAACGCAGTCGAGCCCCCGGTGCAATATTGCAGAAAGACCAAAAAGCCCCTATCAAAAGTATGGGGGAAAGACACGGAACGTTACAGAAAAACAGCGGGAACGGAACGTTACATTGTCATTCAAACGGGCCCTAGTAACTCTCTTGCTATGAATTAAAACACGCCTTTTGGTGTGAGCTCCTGTTTAAGTTTCCTCAACACGTCCCGATAGAATCATATCTCTGTTTGGTCTAGAACTTGCCGGGGAACAGAAAAGCATTTTAAAATCATGGTCGGACACTACCGAAACATAACCTATAAAACAAGATTCTGAGCTTTCTATTAACTTCTCAGAGTTCCCGTTTGCACCATTCGACGGCAAAAATTCTACAGATTAATCTGACGAAAAGGGGCGAGAACTATCAGTGGAGTACAACGCGAGGAACCGTGATAATTCACATGTAACGTTCCGCAAAGTCAACCACGGAGGACATTTTGCGTTTACAGTTTGCACCCAAATCGAGCTCGTAAAAACGAGTTCAGTAACATGTGTCTGATAGATAAAATAATAAAGTTTCCGAATATCTTCTCAGAATCGTTCTACGTTCCATATTAGCTGAAATATAAGCATCAAATTTTGAATTTATGGAGGGGGACATGCCGGAACGTTAAAAAATGACCCTTTGGAGCACTTTTCGACATTTTCTGAATTGAAAAAGTGGTGACTTCAGATGGATAAGAGTGGGCGACGTCGAGCTCAGCACAACGCACCAAACCGCATCTCAATACGTTGAAAAATAACGATTATAGAGCCAAAAACACGAAAGATACCCCTTTTTTTGGCAACTGCTCATAATTGTTCATTCCACGTGACGGCCGATGTTTTGCTCAAATGATGAGGCGGGGGGAAGGGGGGGGGAGTGGGGGAAAGGGGGGGGGGCGGGAGGAGAGGGAGAGATGGGGGGGAGGGGGGAGGAGGGAGGGGGGGAGAAGGGGGGAGGGGGGGAGGAAGGGGAGGGAGGAGGGAGGGGGAGGGAGGGGGAAAAAGGGGGGAGGGAAGGAGGGAGGAGGAGAGGGAGGGGGAGGAAGGGGGGGAGGAAGTGAGAACAGGGGCCGAGAGAAGAGGACAGGGAAGAGGGGGAGGGGCAGGAGGGGGCCGGCGAACCCAGCACCTGCCAGCACGCCGTCGGACAGTCGAGGGACCACTCGCAAACCTCGCGACTATATTAGTCGCAAGGGGAAGGACGCCTGGACACGCGGTTCGAGTTGAAAAAAAAAACAACACGTAATCTGATCGTGTATGAGTGACAACGACAACACTGTTTTCCAGGGAATAATTTGAAGCCACATTCGTGGTGTATCACGTTCGTTTCAACAGAGTATTCGTTGCAATGCACTGTAAAAAATGTGTTGTCACTTCATAACAAAATCGTAGATGACACTTTAATCACTGCACGTCAGACAAGTCATGACAATGTGATCACAAAGTGATCACATTTTCATCAGAGCTCCTGGGCGTGACAACTATGTCATATCATGTTTTGTTGAAATCCTTGCAAGGAAAATAATTTGCTTTGAAATTGTCATCAAGTGACAACCAAAATTTGCGGTGCGTGTAATTCCACGCTATATTCTCAGTCAACGAGCGTGTCACGCTTTAAAGAACGTGACATCATATCGAGCCGATCGAGACGAACGAACGTGACATTCCAACGAACGAGACAGGTTTCACTCGCTCACGCACGTGACGTCACATTCGTTAAAGAAAAACTGCGGACAGGGGGTGTAGGTCAAAGATTGGCCTAGAAAGATCCACACGAGGCAGGCACTCAGCCGGACGTTAATTTTTGATCGCTCTTGACCGTGTGCATTATTCACTGCGAAACGAGGAATCTTAGCAGAGGACAGCCAGCGCGCCTGCAGTATACACTGTGAAAATTCAGGCTGCCACTTGACGGCAATTTCAAGGCTGGTTTTCCTTACAAGAATGTCGTCGAAACATTTGATGACATAGGTGCCACGCAAATGCGATAAAGTATAGGAGCTTTGATGAAAATGGCATCACTTTGTGAAGCTACGATCATCGTTTTGCAAGTGATGAAAGGTCATCCACCATTTCGTCATAAAGTGCAAATTTTTTTTTACAGTGAATAGGCAATCATTTTAAAATAGGCTTACGCCTGTAGAGCGGGTTCCATGGCAGGCGCCTGCAAAGACGAGTCAATGCAGAGCACGCTTGTGAAGCGAGTTGCCTATCACTTTGATGGCAGGCGCCTGCACGAGTCAATGTAGGGCACGCTTGTGAAGCGGGTTGCCTATCACTTCGATGGCAGGCGCTTGCGGCACTGAAACTTTGGAGGCTGGGACCACAATTGATCGACAGTGGAACGGTTTGCTTACAATTTTCGTCGGGGCACATGCCTGTGCCGACATGCCTGTGCCGACATGCCTGCATCGACAATGCACGGAGCGCCCTGTGGTGGGTCGGGTTACATGCACCACAAACGGAAGTGCTTACTCAGTATGCATCTACGGAAGCGTGCATACTTGCAAGTACCTAAGTTTCAAATGTGTACCAGACAAGTATGCGTCTGCAGGAGTGAACAACTTAGCCAAGCTGAATCTGTGGGTGTGTACTTAGCCAAAACGAATGTGTGGGAGGTGTTTGAAGGGGAAATAACTTCAGCCAAACTTGTACACCAAAATTCATTAACTATGTAAAGTTCACTGAAATTCATCAAAATTTGACTGATATTCATCGAATTTTGACTGGAATTCATCGAATGTTGACTGAATTCATCGAAATTCGACTGAAAGTCATCGAAATTCGACTGAAATTCATCGAAATTCAGCTGAAATTCATCGAAATTCAACTGAAATTCATCGCATTTGTACACCGAAATTCACAGTCATTTTCCGTAGAGGTGTTTACTTGGCCACGACGATTCTGTGGGTGCGCATACGTGGGAACGTACGCACCCGTAGAACCATACTGACGACACTCTTCAGTGGTTATGTCCGCCCCACGCTCGCCGCGGCACCCGGTCCGACCGAACGCCAGTGACCAGCGTGGGGCCGCGGCGGCGGTGTGAGCGGAATGGAACGCAAACCAAATCAGCGAGGTGCAAACGTGTCGGGGCCGGGCGGATACGGGCACGTGTGGGGCCTGCATCGCACAGCTGCGTTTCGACACGGGCTGATGGTATCATTTTTCACAACCCTCTCCCCTGGCCATCACCTCCCCCACCCCCTTTCCATCGCTGCGCCGCGCCACGCCGCACCGCGCAGGAGCAGTCAGTGCAGCAACCAAGGGGAAATAACTCCAGCCAAACTTGTACACCGAAATTCATCAAACATGTAAAATTCACTGAAACTCATTAAACTTCATCGAAATTTGACTGAACTCACCAAATTCGACTGAAATTCATCGAAATTCGACTGAAATTCATCGAAATCGACTGAAATTTCGAAATTCGACTGAAATTCATCGAAATTCAACTGAAATTCATTGGAAGTGTACACTACTGGAATTCACAGTGATTTCCCCTTGGCTGCAACGGGCTGGAAAAAGCTCGTCGGCCGACATCAACACACACACACACACACAGACACGCTCGCCCGCCCACAGACGCAAACCGGGTACAAAGCTTTAATGCTTGCAGTGATGGATGCAAAATGGCGGCGCGGGTCGTAGCGCGCTATGATGGCATTATGACGTCACACGTTGGCGTGCCTAAAAGCCGGAAAAGGGGGGGGGGGAAGGGGGAGGCAACGAATCCCAAACAATAAATAAGAGAGAGGCGCAGGCAAAACATGTGCGTGCCACGCGAATTAGGGAAGTCCAGCAGTGACAACGGCCGGTCGCTCCGCAGACTGGTTCCGCGCGCCGAGGTGTCGCCGCCGCAGCCGTCTCTCTCGCACTCGCGGGGCGTCCCGCAGGGGTGCGAGAGGGACAGCGGCCACGGAGCTCTGCCCGGAACCGGCCCTGCCGGCTGACAGCGTGTAGCTCTGGGCGCGGCGGACCCCTCCGCCTGCCTCTGCGCCGTCCTGCAGACTGATTCCGAGAGTCGTTCTCGTCGTTCTGTCTCTCTCACACCCATGCGTGACGCCCCGCGAGTGCGAGAGAGACAGAGCGACGACAAACGACTCTCGGAATCAGTCTGCTGGGTCGCGGGGGGGACAGCGCCAAACGCACCGACGCCCCAAATGTAGCCTCCGTACCGAATTTACGGCGCGGGGTAATTTGTTTTATATGTTGTTCACAGCGGTTACGAGGCGGGGCGGTGTGAGTACTGGGGGAGGGGGTACGGTCAACACACACACACACACACACACAACACACACACACACACACACAAAAGACACACGCGCACAGAGGAAAAGGTCTAGTCCACAGAGGGTGCGGCCAGAAACCAACAAACATTATTACATTTTAATTGTGTTTGCTGTCGTACGGGGAAGTGAAAGAGCGGGATAAAACGGAAGAGATACCAGGAAAGAAAAGAGGAGGAAGGGGGAGAAGATGATGATGAAGGAGGGGCGGAACCTGCACGAGACGAGGAAGAAATTGGGAAAAGAAAGAAGAGATAGAGACGAAGATAGGAGGAGGGGAAGAAGAAACTAAGATGACCACAGCTCTGTGCCGCGGCAGCACGTCAACAGGCGTCGTCCAGCCGCTTCAAATTTTTCAAAAATAAAATTTTGACCGTTTTACAAGTCTGTCCTGGTTTTGGGGATCGTGCGCCAAAGATCAGACGCCGACCAGTGGTCCAGAAGGCAGGTGGAGGCGGCCGAAACTCTAGACGCGTTTTGAGCTCCTAAGTCACTGAATGGGACTCGAACCGAACGTGTATGATTTCACCAATGGATTGCTCTCCGGACGAGGAATCCATTGGTGGGGTCTCCCATTTGGCGACTCTGGAGCTCAAAACGCGTCCCGATTTTTGGCCGCGGGCGCCGGTCTTCTGGCCCACTGTGCCCCGAAACGTTTGACCCCCTCCCTTATAAACGGCAAGAAGCCTGACCATTGGATTTAGATTTACAGCGCAGCGGAAGGGAGAGGCATGCCGCCTGTCCCTTTTGATGGATGAGACGCCCCCGACTTGTTGGGATCGACGTGTGTCGAAAGAAGCGCGAAGGCTGGCAGAAAGAGCGCAACTCGACACGCTGACGGCAGTGCCGGCACACGGTAAAAGGCGGGACAGGTAACGACTTCCAGTGGCTGCGGAACGATGCCCATGTTTCGTGGTAAAACATGGAAATTTCGAACAACCGACGCAAGAAAAAAATAAGGGATTTACGCACAACAAAAGAAAAAGGTTCCTGCTTTTTGTTTTTCGGGGAGCTCCCAGCAGGGAATTCACAAAGGCTTTTTTCTTTTCGGGGATCCTCTTCCGGCAAATCCATCTACAAGGATTCCCGGGACTATCGATTCATTCCCAGGAAGACGGTTTACTCGCACGTTCGTAAATTTCGGATATTTATTTATTTTCACAGTGTGGTGCGGACGCAATGGTCACACTAGGCCCCCTGTTTGAGGAATCCGTCCACGACCAACGTTGGGCCGGGGCTGGGCCTGGCCTGTCGACTGATTCCGAGATTCTTTCTCGTCGCTCTGTCTCTCCCGCACCCGTACGGCACATCCTCCAAGTGCAAGACAGAGCGACGAAAACGACTCTCGGAATCAGTCCGTGGCGGCAGGGGTCGGCACACGTCTGTTGCAGGACTTTGGGCGGCCTCACAAGGTCAAGGGATCAAGTGCTTGTCGAAGGACGATTCGAGAGCGCTGCGGGAGAAGGCGACGCGCTCGGCTGGTCACAAGACGCGGCCAAGGTCAAGGGTGCCCGAAGGGTGCCCCACACACTGAGTGTCCCGCACGCGTCCTCAAGGAGCATACGCAGGTAGCCTCGCCTCCCAGGCCGCTTGGCAGCGGTGCTAGCACATTGTAAACAAAACCGAACGTAAACTAAAATAAGAAACAACTCCTTGTAGAGTCGGTTGAGGTAGTTTCGGGACACGGGGTAAAATGCGACATAGCTTGTCCCTTGACCAGATTTCACCATCACGCCACCCCAAAATATGATACTTTTATTGTAAAAATCACATGCATGAGTGCCAAACTGTCAAATCTTATCCAAGAAACAGCTGACCCATTTCTGCCCCGCGTCTCACAATCAGACCAACTAACCCCGTTGAATGAGAAAGCTTAGAAGTTTGAGAGCCACGTGAAGTCGTTCAAACCAGGAGAAAAAGCGGCCCACAGGCCCGAGGCTAAGAACGTTTCCGCCGACCAACCGCAAATATTTTAGGGAGAAAAAAAAGGCAATTTTACGTGTGACAGAGCTCACTCCTGCGCCTGGGGACGGGGCTGTCCTCGGTGGAAGGGGTTTATTGTTTTCCTATACATCGATGGATATGCCAGAATGATGAAAGTAAGAAACGCGATAATCCAGTCTCTCGAAGGGTTCCAAGCGAACTCGCAGCAAATCACTCGCGCGTGGTTCATTGAGACTGGAGGTTTGAGCACTCGAAATTTCGCACGAAAAAAACGTGTGCACAGTGTGAAAAAATTTAAGTGGTTTATGTTTCAAAATATGTCGAGCTGTTGGAAAGAATTCGGCATTGTTGCTCATCACATGTGCTTCAGAGCCGCAATTTTTAGTTTCTGTTCGCAATAGGAAATATTAACCTCGGAAAACACTGTAAGTACAAAAATTTTCAGAGTATTTTTTTTTGGTTGGCTTGTGTCAGTGTTGTTCTGACATGACTTGAGTGAACCCTGAAACGTGCCGTCACTTGTAAAACAAGGAAAATTATTCTTTGATACACTGCACTGCAGCGATAGGGGCCGCCATCATCAGTCACTCGCCGGCCGGACTTGGACAATAAACCCTTTTGGAGGGGAGGGGAGTCAAAGGGGGAGGGAGAGGGAACAGAGAGAGAGAGGGAGGGGGAGGGAGGGAGAGAGAGGGAGAGAGGGAGAGAGAGAGAAAGGGAGAGAGGGAGGCAGAGGAGAGAGAGAGGGAGGGAGAGAGAAAGAGGGCGAGAGAGGGGAGAGAGAGAGGAGAGAAGAGAGAGAGGGAAGAAAAAGAGGGAGAGAGGAGAGAAGGGAAGAAAAGAGAGGGGGAAGAGAATAAGAGAGGGAGAGACCCCAGGGGGGAGGGAAGAGAAAGGGAGGGAGAGGGGAGAGAGAGAGAGAGGAGGGGAGAGAGAGAGAGAGAGAGAGAGAGGGGGAGAGGGGGAGAGAGAGAGAGAGAGAGAGAGAGAGAGACGAGGGCAGTAGGGGCATCAATGTGGGTGGCAGGCAGCGCGGAGAAGGCCTTTCGGGGACGCACGCCCTGCAGGGCCTGGCGGGGCCCGGCTTCGCCCGGCCGAGGCGAGGCCCCGGTCATGAGGCGCACGTTCGTTCATCCCCTGACAGCTGCTCGTTGTCCGGCGCGGCCCCGGCCTGCAGGCCGACTCCCCACCACGTCGCTCCGTCTCTCTCGCACCCCCACGGGAAGCCCAATGGGTGCGAGAGAGACAGAGCGACGCCAGCCTGGCAGGGCCCGGGCTGCTCATGGGCAGGGCGGGCGGGCCGCAGGCGCCCGAGAAATAATGCTGGAGCGAAGGCAGCCGACTGATTCCAAACCGGAGTTCTCTCTCTCGCTCTCACGGGGCGCCCCGCACGAGTGCGAGAGAGACAGAAGGCCGCCCCTCGGACGCAGCCTGCAGCACAAACACGCGGCAGCCTCCCCCGAAGGGACGCACGCCCTATATGATCTCACCTGCCTGGGCCTGGCCGGGCTCGGGCCCACACTGCCTCGCCTCTGCCCCGGGCAAAGTGTGTAGTTGAGACGTGTCGAAGACAGATTGGCCCCCGGCTCGGGTAGTGGGGTCCCCGCGGAGCGAACACATCGCAAACTTAAGTCGGGCAGACGAAAGGAAACAGGGGAAAAAACAAACAGAGGGACGCCGCGGCGGCGCGGGGACCACGACGGGGATGTTGACGTTACGTAACGAGGTAACGACGGTGTTCCTCCAGCGGAGCGTGACGCGGTGACGACGAACAGGTTGACGTCACGTGACGAGGTAACGACTGTGTTCCTGGCGGAGCTTGACGCAATGCAGCAACGACAGAGACTCCACATTCCGTAACGGGGTAACGACTGTGTTCCTGGCGGAGCTTGACGCAATGCAGCAGCGACAGAGACTCCACATTCCGTAACGAGGTAACGACTGAGTTCCTGCGAGAGCGTGTCGCGACACCCACTGCAAAAACGGTTCCCGATTTTCGCAGGAAGTCCATAGTAGAGACATAAGCGATTTTCAGAAAACCACGAACGGTTTTTAGACGTGTCGTCGCAGTTACTAGGAGGAAAGTAGCTCCATAGCGGAGGGGTTTGCACTTGGATGACTCCAATGTAGACTGCTCGGTAATACTCCATTGGTAAGTTTGCTTCCCACTCCAGTGACGCCAAAATTTGGCCTTTAGGCCCAGGAACATTTTCTCGACAGAAAATTTCCAAAGGCACTTGAAGTGGAGACCGAGAGACACAGCGGTTCCCTCTCTCGAAGAAGACGAGTGTTCGACAAGTATTGACGCTCGACTCACATTGTGGAACCAGTTGAGCTTCCGGAGCGGCGGGTTGGCGTGGACGATGCACTCGAAGTAGACATCGTCGCCCTCCTTGATGTCCTCGCGGCTCAGGGACAGGCCGAGGCGCAGGGACACAATGGGGGCGTCTGCAACAGCGCAGCGGATGGCGGTGAAAAACGATCCCATGCACGTAAGTCGGGGTTCAAACACCCGCTACTCCCCTTCCCGTATTTACAGTTTCCTTGGTTTTTTTTCTATCTTTCAAAATTTTCTATTAATTAAAAATTTATATTCTTTACAATTTCTTCTCTTCAAATTTTCTACTCTTTGAACAGTCAATTTTTTGAAAATTTGTATTCTTTGACATTTTCTACTCTCTGACATTTTCTAATCTCTGACATTTTTAACTCTTGGAAATTTCCTACTCTTGGAAATTTCCTTCTCTTGGAAATTTTCAACTCTTGGAAATTTTCTACTCTTATCAAAATTTTCTTCTTTTTGACATTTTCTACTCCTTCAAATTTTCTTATCTTTGGAATTTCCACTCTTTAGAACTGTCTTTTTTTTCCTTGAGAAAATTTCGCTTCCCTTGTTGGTTTTGGCCGAAAGAGGCAGGGTGTGGACACTTACAGACGACGTCGAGCCGCCACGACGTCTCCACGAAGAGGCCCGTCGTGTTGGGGTTCTCCGCGCGGCACGTCAGCTCCTTGCCGTTGTCCTCCACGGCCGGCGTGAAGGTCAGGTGCGAGACCGTCACGTTGTCGCGCGCGTTGTCCACCTGCAAGGACAAGCACGATAAAGCAGCCGCTCCCCACAGACAGTAACAACAACAACAACAACAACAACAACAACAACAACAACCACACCACCACCACCAACGGATAATACCTCTAGCCAAATGTACAGAACAAAATTCACGGAAAATTTGAAACTTATTAAAATTTATCGAAAATCTTCCCAAAATTCAGAAGTTTTTGCCCGAAGTTCATCGAAACTCAACTTAAGTTCATTTGATTTGTACACCGAAATGCAAAGTAGTTTTCTCTTGACAACAACAACAACGTTGCCGGTGTCACGTCATACACCCCAAAAAAAAGGAAAACTATAACAAAGTGGAAGTTCAAAATTTCCTTGTTACGATTCCTAATTGCTTGTTCCCTTTTCAGGGTGAGGTGGATTGGCGCCACCTAGTTTAACCTGCGCCAAATGTTGAACGTTTGGCTTCGCAGAGACCCGACGCCGACTGCCGCGCCGCCCAAACTTGGTCTTACAGTCCCACTCTCCCCCACGCATGTAAGGCGCCCCGCTGTTGCCGGTCTCTCGGGGCGTGTCTCTCTGCCGAGGCCGCGGGCCTTGCCGCCCCACCGCCTTCGAGAGGGTGCCGAGCCGGCTGGGGTACCGCCAGTCATAATGAACCGTTCCCCGAGTGTCAGGGCACCGCGACAGCGGGGCCGGCGGGGCGGTGCACGCGAAGGAGTACACGCGTCCCGACACCTCAGCCCCTCCATTCGTCAAGCGCCTTCCGGGAGGGGGAGGGGGGGGGGGGGCGTACCGTACTCAGCCCCGGTGTAAAGAGCGCCCCCAATTTGCTCGCCTGGAAGGAAGAGGCGTTTCTGGAATGCAGGGAAACCCGGGACAAAGCGGCCGAGAAACGTGACCGAGCAAAAAAGAAAAAAAGGGGGAAAAAAAGAGGGGAAAAAACGGGGGCACAAAAAAAAACAAGAAGAAGAAGAATGTAGATGCGTGCGGTCGGGAGCTGTGGGTACGGGCCTGCTGCGGATTCAAAGGTCTCTAAATCCACCAAACTGACTCCCTCTCGGTCCCCTCGGGGGACCGCCGGATCGCGCGAGCCACACGGACTCGAGCCCCCTTCACCGTACTCACGGCGCCCACCTCGTCCCCATTCTCGGCCCCATACGCAGCGTGACCCCGATAATAGTGGCGCACTCTGGACGCAAGCATGCTTAAAACCTTAAAAGGTACTTAAAGCATTTGAAAGGTAGAAACTAATCAGAATGTTACCCCTTCCTGTCCCCCGGTGCGTCCCGAATTTTGCACTTGGTTTCCAGCAAGAGGACCCTTCAACCAAACACATTTTTCAGAGCCCCCCTCCCCCCCCATGCAACATGGAACATTCCGCCTTCCCGCGGCATTCCAGACCGACTCTTCATGCAACGGCGTAGTCGATGCACTGTCGATGCATAACCGGTGGCATGCAGACAAGACACGGCCAGATGGCGTGGCGGGCCGGTCGACACACTAAATGTTTCGGTGGACTTTGCGGTCCATGCAACTGCAACTTGCACAATTTTGAGCAAACGAGGAATTGAACAATATAATACGTAAAAACGCATGAATTTATGCAAATTTAAGCACAATTCTGTCCAGGCACAGGTGCACGGGTTTAAAATCACGCAACACCACGCACAAAATTGTACATATAATTGTGCACTGATAGAAAACGAAACCGCACTTTTACCACTTTTACGCCAAGCGCAGTGGTTGGTACGCTCGGCTTCGAGCGTAGTTCTCCGTTCCGACCCTCTCCCGCGGCTGGCACGCCCAACATGGTGCGGCACTCGCTCCGGCCAGTGTGCGAAGGCGGAACCAGTAGTCGGATATAGAATCCGCCGCGTCGACAGTTGCAGCGGAGGGCGCACGTGCGCGCATCATTTCAACACTTTGTCCCCCCCCCTCCCCCTCACGCACCGCCCCTTTCCCGCCCCCTGGGACCGCCCCTGGGACCGCTCGGGTACCGGGGTCCTTCGGGTAGCGCGGCACGTGAAGGCCTTCAGCTCGGAGGATGAGGGTCGGGTAGGGGTAGGAGTGGTAGAGGGGAGGGGCTGGTAGGGGCAGGGGCGAGAAAAGGGGGTAGGAGGGGGCGGGGCAGCGCTGTGGGGCGACTGGACCAACAGAGGGGGCCATAAATTGGCCAGATTGCCCCCCAGAGAGGCTCCCTTCGGCCCGGCAGTCGGCGCGCATATCGACAGTCGTACCCCCTTTCCCTCCCCCGCCCCTTTCCCCTCCGGTCGTACAGCGGTCCCCGCGTGTGTCCGGCCGCGTGCCGCTTGGCGCCTGCAGACTGATTCCAGGCGAGCTGCCCCGTCGGTCTCTGTGAGAAGAGAGAGAGAGAGAGAGAGAGAGAGAGAGAGAGAGAGAGAGAGAGAGAGAGAGAGAGAGAGAGAGAGAGAGGAGAGAGAGAGAGAAGGAGAGAGAGAGGGTACCGCCTGGAATGAGCCTGCTGCTTCCCGCGGCGCCACGCCGACCGTCCACCCCGGGGGACGACACCCGCTGCCTCCCCCCCCCCCCTTTTCTCCCCAGGACCGCCGTTCA
Organism: Thrips palmi; assembly: GCF_012932325.1. Taxonomy (NCBI): domain Eukaryota; kingdom Metazoa; phylum Arthropoda; class Insecta; order Thysanoptera; family Thripidae; genus Thrips; species Thrips palmi. The sequence continues at coordinate 10,498,829 of NW_023144626.1, read as the reverse complement.
CCCAAACGCTCTTCACTCCAGTCGCCCACCGATCACTTTAGTCCATCCCCTTTCACCCCGAACCCGGTCACTGGGAACCCGCATTCGTCAGAGATATCCGAGGGTCTGCTCTGAACCATTTTTGTTTTCCTTTCTCCCTCACCCTAAACGTCAAGAAAGTCCAAGATGGAATTGAGGGCGAAGCATCTAAAAATCTAAGGTGTTACTCAAGTTTTAGAAAAATTTTAATTGTTGTCAACTTGTTTGTTTTCGGGCCTGCCACTGCTTTATACATTGTATAATGTTATCCTTTTCTGCATGGGGCTGGCTCGTTCGTTGACCCTTCGAGTTTTCGCAGCATCGACTCCAAGCAAAAGCTCGAATAAAATAAAAGGCACAGAAAAACAGCGGAAGTTGATACAAGTATACAGCAGCATGAAGACCTCAAAAGTTTAAAGGCCAACTTTTGGTTAATTTTGTTTGCTTGTCTTTATTGCTAGATCTCTCTCTCTCTCTCTCTCTCTCTCTCTCCACACACACACACACACACACGCATCTCCCTCCTCCCTCAGCCCCAGCTTGAATTCACCCCCCCCCCCACCTCCGCAGCCCACTTACAACACGACCCCCTCCACCCCCAACCCCCATTCCCCGGCCAGGCCCTAGACCCACTACAAATCACTGGGTTAGTGCAAGTGGTATAGTCCGTCATGGATATAAAGGCCCCCCGGTGCAGTGGAGGCCCAGCCACCCAGCCCCTCGGCCGTCACACCCGAGGCGAACCAAAAAGCTTGATCCGGGGCCGAGGCGCCGAGGCGGGCAGCACTCCCAACCGCCTTCCAGCGCTGCAGACTGATTCCGAGAGCCGTTTTCGTCGCTCTGTCTCTCCCACACCTATTCGGGACGCCCTGTGAGGGCGAGAGAGACAGAGCGAGGAAAACGACGTCTCAAGGAATCAGTCTGCTACGGCGCGTCGAAGCGGGTCTCGGTTCCTGGAACGCGTGGCAGCGAAGCGAGCGCAGCCCGGTACGGCGGACGCTACGCTGTATCCAGGGCGAGGGTATTCGCCATTTTATTAGCCCAGCAGCAACGGGCGTGGCGAGGCGTGGCGAGGCGTGGCGGGGCGGGGCGAGGCGGGGCGTGGCGGGCGGGTGGCGGGGCGGGCGAGGCGGGCGGGGCGGGGTGGCGGGGCGTGGCGGGGCGGCGGGGCGGGGCGGGCGTGGCGGGCGTGGCGGGGCGGGGCGAGGCGTGGCGTGGCGTGGCGTGGCGGGCCGCGGCTTGGTTACCTCTCGCTGCTGCACTGTGCGCTGCTGCCCGTATCCCGCCATTACTTTTAACCACCACAAACATCGCGCAAGCATTATCACGATTATTATTACTATTTTTCCGCGCAGCTCTGCTTTAGAACAAAAAAAAAACACGAAGAAACCAAAATAGCGGGATGAGCGCGAGTCGCGGGGATGCAGGTGGAGCGCGTCCAGGCATCGGCATCGGGGAGAAGTGCAATGGAGCAGTCTGCACCGCGTGAGAAAAAGTTTTGCGCCACTAATTTGAAATAACGTGCCAAAACGCACAAAAAACGTCAACATACGAAGCGCTTTGAATTATTTCCATTCTTAGCAAGTTTCCGGCAGTAACAAAAATCTCTCAATTTTTTTAACTTTTTTTTTTGGGGGGGGGGGGGCAGGAAGCCTCTGGAAGTTTTCTCACGGAGCTTCGGGACGCACTTTTCCAGTGTACACAAAATAGGTATACGAAGGGGCGAAGCTATTCCGCAAACGATACCAATAAAGCATAACGCGCAGGGGAAAAGGAGGATACAACAAAAACGGAGGTCACTATGCAGCGGGGCATGCTGCGATGCGCCATCGGGACCTTTATAAACGGGGGGGGGGGTGGGGGGAGGGGGGACTACAAAACCATGCCACGCTTAGCAATAAGAGTAATGCTCCGGCCTCAAGTAGCCTGCACTGGAAGACGCCGGGATTAGGGCGGGCAGGGCCCCGCAGGGGGGAGGGCTGCAGGTACACCCCGGTACACCCCCAACCCCATACCTTGCCCACACTGATTTAAGGCTCGGCGCCCTGCCCTCCGCGGGGGCGTACTCGTAAGGCTTCGACCAGGCTCCGCCACGCCCCGCCACGCTCCACCACGCCACGCCCCGCCACGCTCCAGCCCGCAACGGGTGCCCCGAACTTTGTTTCAATCAGTCGCCGCCGCAGCCGCCTCACCGCATTCGTGGAGGCGAGGAGCCCCGCGTGTCGAAACGTGCCCGAGCGTGGCGTGGTAGAGCGTGGCGGAACGTGGCGGGGCGGGGCGTGGCGGGGCGGGAACGTAGTGGAGCTTGAGTTTGGCGTGGCGGGTCGGGGCGGGGCGTGGCGTGGCGGGGCGTGGCGGAGTAAATCAACCGATATCAGTGGCGGCGCGTCCCGCCGATGCCTTGGCTGCTCCCTGCAGACTGATTCCGAGAGTCGTTTCCGTCGCTCTGTCTCTCTCGCACTCTTGGGGCGTCCCGTATAGGTGCGAGAGAGACAGAGCGATGAAAACGACTCCCTGGAAGCAGCCTGCTGCTGGGCCACTATCCGAAGCGATTTCATATTTCCCGTCCAAAACGAATCACGATGCCCTTGTTGAACGCGCGCCTGCAACGGATTTCAACGATTACGAGACTCGTTTCGTTCGCTCTGTCTCTCTCGCACTCACTGGGCGTCCCGTGTAGGTGCGAGAGAGAAAAGGATGTACACGATCTGCCTCGAGCCTGCGCGGGGCCCACTATCCGAAGCGATTTCATATTTCCCGCCACAAACAGAATCATACGACTGACACGGCTTTTCGAACGGCGAGCGCCTCCGCGAACCGCGAGGTTCCTGCAGACTGATTACGAGACTCGTTTCGTTGCTCTGTCTCTCTCGCACTCATGGCGCGTCCCGTGTAGGTGCGAGAGAGACAGACTCTCAGTCTGCCACGCCGCGCGTGCCGTTCCGTTATTGGCCGAGGCCTGCATATTCACAGCAACAAAACACAAAGAACTTCGCGCCAACAACAACATTGACTCTTTGACTGGCCTGGGCCTATTCGGCAAAAGGTTTGTATTGGAGCGAAGTTGCGGAGGGCGAGCGCGGCCGGCCAGGCGGCCAGCCACGCAGCCAGCCAGCCAGGCGGCCAGCCAGCCGCGCAGCCAGCCAGCCACGCAGCCAGGCGGCCAGCCACGCAGCCAGCCAGCCAGCCGGGCAGCCCGTACACACCAAAGGGCTCAACCAACAAGGCCTCCCCCACCGAAAGAAAAAGTAATTAGAATGCTATTAGCTGTCCCCGATGGGGAGTATAGGGAAGAGCTTAACAGAAAGAGCAACTGGAAAGAGCGGAAAGCACTGTAAATATTTAGACTAACGCGCCGAGCGCGTTGCCAACTTCAGCAGCTTTTAAATTGCATTCCGAGTGTCCAAATCCGGCCCCCAGTGTTCCTGCGGCCGGTATGGACGAGGCGTACGGCACAATGGGAGGCGCCGTGGGGAAAGAGAGAAAAAAAAAACGCACACACACTGCGAAAGAAGAAGAGAAAATAGAGGTACTTGCGCAATTTCTTTCATGACGCTATTGGATATTTTACTTAAATTTCGTTACAGTTGCGTGGAATTGCGGTTGGAGAAATAGAAACAAAAACAAAGGGTTCCTTTGGCAGGAGACCGGTCACAGCACTCTCACGCTGTCCTAACACTGTAAGAATTGAGGGAAAGAAATCGAGAACATATGGAAAGTTTGCAAAGGTTCCTCTGTAAGAAAAATGCTTCCAAAGGAACCCGCGTTACGAGAAACCTTTGTAAAATTGCCAAGTTACGTCAGGTAACAACGCTTCCCTTCACAACATTTTTTTCCAGAGATACAGTGCCTTCGTAAATTTCCGAAGATGTTTAGAATGGAATTGAGGACAGCGAAAAGAGAGCTCTCAAACTTGGAACCAAAGACGAAAGGGAATGGCGCAGCCTTACGAACCGTGCTCCGATATGAGGTCTCTAAAAGAAAACCGCTAAAAAAAAGAAGGAACATTTTGTATTAGTTTGGGACTTTACGTTAGTCTTCTTCAAGAAGCACGTTGCTTGACCACCCGGAATGGGGCGGCAGGCGGCCTGGAACCCGGCCCGGGGCTCAGTAAGCCGCCTTTTAACTGGTGTCGGCCTTTAGGGCGTTGCCCTTGGTGATGAGGCAGGCGGGCCGGAGGCCGCCACTGCAGGGCCAAAACGGTGTCGGCCGCACCCTCAACCCCTCCACCAAAAAGCTGAAAGGAAACCCAAACCCCCAAACACAGCTGAAAAAAGTTCCGTAAAAATTTTCGTAGGAAAAATGTACAGACGAAAATAGTACGGAAGTACGGAAAAAAATACGGAACGTCCGTACTTGTCCCATAAGAACTCGTGTAATCGAGGACGGAAAAAAGGTACGGAAGTTCCTTTGTAGGACAGGCAAATTACTGACCAGACATGCTCCGTACTTTTTCCGTACTTTTTTCTCGCAGTGTGTCAGGAGTCGGATTCTTACGCGTTGATCGGTTCAGGTGTCGCGTTCGAGAGTGAAACGACTCGTTAATTTTAGTGCGTTTTTTTTAGCTTTTTTTTTCAAGAAAATTTAAGCAAGTTTTTCGTTATTTGATGACATTTTACACAAAAGTTCCAGTGATATTAACCTTATGTGATTTGCACTGTATTCTTCATTATTTTTCACGACTTTCTAACATTTCTTGTCATCTGACTTTTTTTTTATTTATTTTTTTTTGTATTTTGTATTATATTTGTGTTTATCGTCGGTATGAGTTACTTCCTCTCCAATCCTGTTCGTTTTCTACAGAGTCTCTGGGGCGAAGGAACCAGGGCAAATCTCCATAGACGCCGATGACATACAAGGCGACACTTCACCGCGTGCTGCGCCACGGCAGCGCAGAGGTTTTAGCAGTTTGGTTTACATAAAGTGATTGTTTGTGTTGGAAGGGAATAGCATAAACCGTAATAAACAGAGGCAAGCACGCGCAGTGGACGCATTCGTGGAACGTAAATTGTGACACGATTTTGACGGTTCTGCGACATTGTGCGAAGGTGGAGAATTATAAGCAAGTGAGTTAACCTAACCTAACCCTGCACCCTAAAAACCTAAAACAAGTTGATATATATATTTCAAGCTACAAGCTTATATATAAGCTACAAGCTCACAAAGAAAATACTTTATGATTTGATTTTTTAGTTCGTTTAACAGATTAAATAGGCTGTACCTTAACCTTACATATGGTCAAAATACTTCATAAGCTTTTAACCACATGGCAGGTTGGGATGGTTCTCTCAGGAAGCGGTTGGTCGAAGTGTGTTCACAGCTGCGTAAAACTTCGCTCCAGAAATTGAAAACACAATTGCGTGGGGTGTGTCAATACCAGGGTCGAGAGCCGCTGGCTGGCTCCGCTCACACACTGGCCCCCTCACGGACACACACACACTCACACACAGTCATGTCGTTTCTTTGCAGAGGGACGCCCGCCCACGTGCAGTGCACGTCCACGGGCATTTTTCAGCGGCCAGATATTTGATTTCAATTTGTAGCGCGGGGCGACGGCTGTGCCCCCCCCCCTTTCTTTTTCCCCCCGACAAAAAGCGCGTTGTTCGGCCAAGTTTTTCACTTCGAATCGATATGGAGTGAGGCCGGGAAAGAAACGGAAACAAATCCCTTCTTGGCTCGGCCGGGCCCGCCCCGGCCGCGCGGCACAGCACAGGCACAGCCCAGGCACAGCCAGCCGCGTAAACTTTACGGTCTTGTTTGTCGCCATCTGATATTGTTGTGTCGGCGCGAAATTCCGAGGGGCCGTTTTAAGGCGGCCGAGAAGTCGACGGCATCCTTACGGGCCGCATGATTTTTATTCATTCATTTTATTTTTATCATTATTTTACGCGCACGCGCGGCGGCGAGGCGAGGGGCGCGCCTGCCCCCGGATGTTTCTTTGGTTTCATAAAACGGTTTAGAGCCACTCATCCGTCTCCGCGTTTTCTTGAGCATCTCTTTGGGGAACTCAACTTTGGTTCGGAACAAAACAAAGGAGGGTCTGCGCAATAATTAAGCGGCACGACGCGTTAAGTGCGCCCTCGGACTGCTTCGGAATCGTGTTTTCAATTCCCGGGATGCTGCGATGCTTCGCTTGGGCCGAGAAGCAGTAAGGGAACGAAATAAGCGCGTTTTTTAAAGTCCCACACATTATACCACAATTCCAGCCAAATGTGTACACCGACGTTCATCAAACATGTAAAATTCATCGAAATTCGACTAAAGTTCATTGAAATTCGACTAAAATTCATCAAAATTCGACTGGAATTCATTGGGTGTGTACACCGAATTTCACAGTGATTTTCCATTGCATCATACAGCCAGAACCAAACAAGACCTCACACTCTAAATGCCTTAGAAAGAAATTTGAGCATTGTGACAGGGCATTCGGCGCAAGCATTACACGAAGCAAAATTTCTGCATAGCATGAATATTTTTGGATAGTCATTGTAAGATGCAAAGCCACCTTTGTGACACGAGGAAAATAAAAACTTCGTTGATAGACTTGCGTCATTTCCTTCCTACAGACAAAATGTCCTCGGAAGACATCCACACACTTAATGTTTAGGCACTTTTTATTTCCATAACTGTCGCCATATTAGTGCATACTCAAGCTATGTACTTAAGGTACAACATTTAAATATTTTGCTTCAGTAATGGTATCTAATTTATGTACGAATTTGTGAATAACTTACATATCCTTAAATATGGCAACCGTTATGGACAAAAAGTCCGTTGGAATCTCGCGTTCAGAGTGCGATTCGACTCGACACGCATGCAACTGCAGTTGAAATGGAGGACTCACAGTGCAGGTCGAGGCGCAGCGAAGTCTGCCGCGGCTCAGTCAGGTTGGTGTTGACGGCCTGGCAGACGAAGACGGCGTTCAGGTCGGCCCTCGACACGTTGGTCTTGGTGTAGTGGTTCTCGATCACGTCCCCGGCGTTGGACTCGGACGTGTCGTCGACCACCGTGCCGTTCACCAGCCACCGCACGCGCGGCTGGGGCTTGCCTGCAACGAGGAAAAGAAGGGCACTTTTGAATAACGAGACTAGCAGGGAACATTCACAGCGAATGAAGACTGAAACGGTGGAGAAGTCGAAACGATAAAAACGAAACAATCACTTTCAAGTAGTGTAGCTCGGCCTCGTCAGAGGTCCCGTCAACGATTCAGATCAGAATACATGACTCTAGGAGACTTCATGATAAATTATTCTGAAGAACACTGAGATTCCAAACGCTAGCACGTATGGTGCAATACAGCTGAGATATCGCACCATACGTGCAATGCGATAGCCATATTGCGCCTTACGTGCGATGCGTCCCGAAAATGCCCTATGCTAACGCATGGGAATGGGCAGGTATTGCACTTCATGTGCAATGCTTTTGCATCGCACCAATTGACGCTATACACATACCGTTTCGATTCTCAGTGAATGCCTCATCGTTCTCTCATCTCTACGGGTCACCACGTGCGACAAGTTCACAGTTTGGAGTCTACCAGTGTTTTGACCAGACTGCGCGCCGGGATTAAGTGTCACCTTAGTAAGGACAGCCATATCTCGTTTTGCAGTGCAGGCGGGCGTGTGTCGGGCTCGAATTGGCATACGATCATGGTCTAGCCCTTAATGGTAATTGCAATGGTGCGCGCCTGTGAATCGAAGGATAGGCCATCCGCACGACACGTGTGCGCTGAAGGGCCAGCTGTTGCCTACCTCGCAGGCGCCATGGCCAAGCAGTGCATAACAACGATCTTCACCTCATAATCGTTTAATTTTTTCACGCTCGCTTAAATATTGATCCAGGTTCAAAAGAATGCGCAGTCATACTCAACGAACTTATAACAAAGTCACATTTTAACGAATATCGCGTCACATTCGTAGAAACAACAGTGCTACCGAGGCCGCTGCCACACGTCAGCCAAGCCATCTCTATCTAATTCGCCGCCTGCTTGCGAGGCGCCACACAGTGGGCCAGAACACTGGTAGAAGGCAGCCAATATTCTTGACGTTGGTTGAGCACCAGAGTCGCTAGGCAGGGCTCGAACCGAACGTGTGACCTCACCAACGGATTGCTCTCCGAACGAGGAATCCACTAGTGGGGTCACAAGTTCGGTTCGAGCCCCGCATAGCGACGCTGGTGCTCAAAACGCGTCTGGCATTCCGGCCGCCTCCACCGGTCCTCTGGCCCACTGTGCGCCGCGGTGACTGCCGCAGCACGCCACTACTATGCACGGCGTGCCAGACGACCCAGCCGCTCTCGCTTGGGCGATCACCCGAGGGACTCGAACCCCAATCTACATGCCGGCAGGCTGATTCCGAACGGGGCTTTGTCGCTCCGAGTCTCTCTCATCACACCCACCCCTGCGGGCCGCCCTCGAGTGCGAGCGGCAGCGGCGCGACGAAAGCTCTGTCCGGAGTCAGACTGCTGGAGGCCCCCGCCACTCCTCCAGGCTAATTGACGGCCCGGGTTCAAACCCCGGCCGTGTGAGCACATCACGTTTTTCGTTTTTCGTGCGCTATTTCCCTTTCTTCTCTAGTCTCTTCAGTCTCTCTCTCTCTCTCTCTCTCTCTCTCTCTCTCTCTCTCTCTCTCTCTCTCTCTCTCTCTCTCTCTCTCTCTCTCTCTCTCTCTCTCTCTCTCTCTCTCTCTCTCTCTCCTTTTTGTGCGCCTTGGCGCGGTGGCCCTGCTTGACGTGTAAATGTGGCGCCTGCAGTCTTTTGTCAGGCGGACGAGGATTGGTGGTCCAGATTGGCCGGCCTGCGCGGCCTGCGGTCTGATTCCGAGCGAGGCCGCCGCCTCTCTCGCACCCCAACGGGGCGCCCCGCGAGTGCGAGCGAGACGGGCAGAGACGCGGCTTGCCCTGCTTTGCGTCGCCTCGTTAGAGGGAAGGCCCTAAGCCCGGGCCGCCGGCCGCAAGCACGACAGAGCTGCCCCTTTTTTTACCTCGTCTTCTTCCACCTCCGCGGCGCGCGTCTCTCTTCCTGGTTCTTTCCTGGGGATCCTCGAGGACTCGGCGCGCGGGGCGGAGGCGGGCCGCCTCTCGTATGCACTCCACGTATCGTGGCTGGCCCGGCCCGTCCCGCCCAGGCCAGGCAGGCAGCCCCGGCCAGGCCTTGTACTTGTCCAAGACAGTCCCCGACCCGACCCCAGGCCGTCCGCCGTGCGGCACGCCAAGGCACGCCACGCCACGCCGTGCCCCGGACCCGGAATCGCCCCCCAAATCCCCACAGGAGCCGAGCACGGCGGCCCCGCCCCGCCCCACCCCGCCCTGCACGACTTGTCTTCCTCCAGACAGGGTCAGGATACCAAAGCAGCCGTGGAGGCAAAACCAAATGCCTTCGTTCTTTGTGTCGATGAAACATTCACGGCGCCCCGGACCCGGCGAGGGCCACGAGCTACACTCTCAAGTCTTAGGGCGAAGAAATTTCCCGTGATTTGAACACTCTGAAAGCCTTACAAGATATTATAGGCCTTACAAAAAAAAACAAGCTTTTAATGATAAATTATTTTGAGCTACAAAGAAAGTACTGCGCAATTTACGAACTATTTCATCGTTTAACAATCTAGATAGTTTTGTACCTTACAGATGCTCTTATACTAATGTTTTAAGCACGAAGGAAACGGCGTAAGCATCGTTCGAACATCCTTTTCCTTTTTGTCACGATAGGTTTTACTCAGTTTCGCACAATGAAAATCTGAAAAGGGTTCTCATTGTGAAGGAATAATGCTGTGTATTATGCTTGCGTCGAATTCACTGTACACAAAATTACTATAAGGTTTCTAGTGCAGAAGCTTTGCACGCAATTGTGCGTATATTCTAAATTGCACGAATGTGTGCGTTGTTGCGCTCGAATTCGTGCGTTTCACGCGCATTCTCAGTTCTGTGCAAAAAACTGTGCACAAAAATACTGCGTAATGCAAGTGTTTCACACTCTCAAAACCTTGCAAACCAGCTGTAACAACAGCATACATAAGCTTTTATCGAAAACATTTCGTTAGTCACGGACTAATTCTTCGAACAAGATACTTTAGTGGTTTGTACTTTACAAATTCTCAAAAGGTTTCAAAAGGTTTTCAGTTTGTGGTAAAATCAACACCATCCCACCCCGGCAGCCAGCCCCTATTATATGGTTTTTGGACTCTCGAGTACAAGCTGACACCTTTATGTGTCTTGTAGTTGTAGTTTTAGGTATGTTTTTAAGTAAAGGTATCATCTGCTTAAAACATTTGCAGACATTTAGAGTGTAGGAGGAAAGAGCCCCCAGGCCGTTCAACAAAGACACAAGAACAACACGTGCCTTGCTTCGTTTCCCGGCGGTCAACCAGAACTTTCGACGACATTCATGGTTTCGGGAACACGTCCCCGGCAGTGCACGGCAGCAATATTGAAACCCGCAGCAAGTTGCGATTGCTTTCGCGGCAAGTGAAACAAACGTAATCGACTTCAGTCCCGTGCCAGCACACTGCACACAGACTTCACTACAGCATTCTCCGATTGCCTTCACCGTCGACTTAAAACAAAAAAGATTTCCCTTAATTTAAATTCGTGACCAGCGTTAATACCAGATGAGCCCTTTCTCCGCCCCTGTAATTGGCCGGTCTAATGCGGTTCTTACTCAGGGCCTGGCTGTCGCCGTGAGAGAGAGAGAGAGAGAGAGAGAGAGAGGAGAGAGAGAGAGAGAGAGAGAGAGAGAGAGAGAGAGAGAGAGACGTAGGGCTTTTTCCCGACCGTGCGTCGCTCCCGGCGAGTTTTGATGGTGTGTATTTTTTGTTCCGCCCCGGACAGGCAAGGCACGGGCCGATGGAAGGCAGCGAAAAAGCGCGGTCCATTGCCGCGCAGCGGTAGCGCATTTATTCACATTATACGTAACGAAATAACGCAACGACTTTGTTTTAGCGCGGCTACATCGTTAACCGCAATGAAATTTAGAGGCTGGCGGTGCATTTCTTCATTTATTTGCACGTCCGTTATGCTGTGAGTATAAATCTCGGGAATGAGCGGAGGTACGTACCCCTGGTGGGGCAAAAAAAGTTGCCGAAGGAACTTTGGTAAATTAGCGAAGATTGTTCGCAATTGCACGAAGGTTATTCGTTACTGCACGAAGACTATTCGTAATGACACGAAGAGTAATCGTGGTGACCGAAAGAACATTCATGGTAATTTGCACGCGAATATTCTTCGTGGTACCACGAAGATTCTTCGTCAGTTCATAAATGAACCTTCGCCAACCTTTTTCCAAAAGTGTGTACCTTCGTCAATTTCCAATTTCTATTTCTGACGGTGCCGAGGGCTTCGAGGGTCCACCCGCCGGAACTTGGAGGTAATGTTGGCGAGGCGTTAGCGAACCGGAAGGAGAGGCCCGCGTGGCGGCCAGGGCCTCGGCCAGGGCAGCGCAGCGTCGGAGAGAAGTGTTCCGGTGGCGTAACAGAAACGATGGCGGCGGCAGTCCCACTACAACCGGCAGGGGCGGGAATAGGAGGGGGTGAGGAAGGGAAATTGCTCCCTCTTCGCCTCCCGAGAGGCCCCTGAAGGTAGGCAATTTTTCTCACCAAGCCCGGTAAGTGGGCAACCTTTCATACAATCAGCCCCTCTTTCCTACCCTCCGCATGGTGAGCCTTGTACCCGCGTTCCACTTGCCAGCTCGCCTTGCGGGCTCAAAACACCTTCTCTGCCCGCACTGAAAAACCAAGGCGTGGTTTTTCAAGCGTGCGATGCACACGCTCTCTTTGAAGAAAACACTGAAAATTCACTAAAGCTTTTAGATCGGGCGTTTCCGGGCTGATTGACATACCGACGGCTTTGAGGCGAACAGAATCATATTACGCTCATTCACTGTGAAAATGTGGTTGTCGACAACATTAAGGATAATTACAACATTAAGGATAATTTTCCTTTCCGGATGGAAGCTTGATTTGCCATGCCCATGCAGAGAGAATAGTCTTGATGGAAATTTCATTTATTCAAGATAAATTATCCATCATTCTCATAAGTGATAATGAATTTCGTAACTCAAGGGTCAGTCATAAAATGGCACCAATTTTTCAGTGTGTAAATCGTTGCGTCATGTCCGATTTTTACCAACAATCATACTAGTACCAGTTCAACGTGGAACTGCAGGGTACTTAACCTTAATGCCAAAAATTGGCAAGCTTGGCCAGAAAAACTAAAAAAAAATGCCAAAATTTGGCAAGCATAGGAAGATCTCACGTTTAAAGCTTGCCAAATTTTGACAATTAAAACGGCTTGCCAACTTTGAGGCAAGCAAAGTTACCACTAACTAGCTTGTTCAGTTTTACCAGTGCATGTGACGCAGCCAAATTGGGGTTCCCAGTTCTTCCCTCGGAAAATACACGCCAATTGCAAATAACGCGGCTTGTGGACGCAGAACACCGCCGGGTACCGCAAAACCATTCCGGCCAGCGGTTCAGCGGCGTGGCCGTGCCGTTCCGGTGCCGAGCCGTGCCGAGCCGCGCGGAGCGTGCGAACCGCCACTTGCGTCAACACCGAGGGCCACCGCCACGGCGCACCGCCACGGCGCGCCAGGCTGCCCTTCCCCCGGCCCTTACCTTTCCAACCGGGGGTCCGGCAACACAATAACACCGCCGTGTTTGCATTCGATTTTCCCCTAATCTTTGTCCACCGGCAGCCTGGTTCCGAGAGTCGTTTTCGTCACCCTGTCTCCCTCGCACCCACACGGGACGCCGCATGAGCGCGAGAGAGACAGAGCGACGAAAACGACTCTCGGAATCAGTCTGCAGGATCATCCGGATGGCCACGGGTCGGAATGGAGCAGCCTCGCCGCGACATCGGCGATCGACCTCCGGAGTGCAGCCCTGCTGCCGGGGGCTTGCCCAGGGGCTTACCGGCTGACTTGGCGTTTTTCAATCCGCTTTCCGTCCAGACCCCTCGTCGGTGTCCTCTTCTGGTGCATAATCATGTGCGATTTAATCACCACACACTATGTTGCTGCGATTTTTTTTCGTGCATAGCTTTTGCACTGAATTGAGCATGCGCATGAAACGCGCGAATTCGTTCGCAACAACGCACACTTTCGTGCTTCATTACACACCAATTCGTAAAATTTAAAACGCATGTGGAAATTTGCACAAAGCTTACATAGTAAGTTAGTGTGTATAGCACGCAACATAGCAAACACCGGTAAAACTAAAGCGTAGTATTACCCTCTGTTTTCAAGCGTAATCAGTTTACGCTTGAAATCAAGCGTAACAGGTTCATCCACCAAGATTCCCCCTATCTAAATGCATGGGGGAATTTCCAGAGTATATGCTTGATTTAAAGCGTAACGTCTTCAAGCGTAACTCTATGCTTGACCCAAGTATAGTGTTACGCTTAATTTTCCAGGAAAAGGAAAACGTTTTAACCCCCAGTTTGGGTTAAAAAAGGTGCCCTGTGTGGGTTACTATTTTCCGAATGTCATTTTTTTCGAGTTGCACTTTAGGATAAATTTTGTCGAAAAACCCCAAAATTTCATTTTTAGAAAAATGGCGTTTTTCAAAATAAAAACGGCGTTTTGAATTTTTGAGAAAAACCTTTGGGGGCCTTTGAAGAAGGTTTCCGTAAGCCGAAAAAAAGTTACAAGGCAAACGGGAATTAATAAACAAACAGAAAAAAAAAAAAGGTGCACCAATAATGCAGGGAAATTTGAATCTCCAGATTCCTCCGAACCCGCACCCCGCAGGCCCAAAGGACGCGCGGGGGGGGGGGAGGAGTAAAAAAGGGGGGAGGCAGAGGGCTCGAACTTTTTTGTTTTGTCCCGTTTGAGCGGCCCCCCTTTACCCCTTGGGGAAAACCCCGTCACCCAAGTGGGACCCCCGCCCCCCCCCCCCCCCCCCCCGACCCCCCCCCCCCGGCCCCCCCTGAGAACCCCGGCCAAATGGCAGGAACAGTCCCCCTGACCATTTGGAACCGGGGGGGGGCGGGGGAACCAACGGATTTTCCAAAACCCTATTCCAGAGGCCAGGAAACGGCGTGGCAGGCCAAATTTCGTTAAATTTTGTCATCCTGGAGGAAGAGCGGCGCCATTCCCACACATGGAAAATTTTTTCCCCCGAACCCTGAATTAAAACTTCGTTTCACTAGTACGGGTTCAAGGAAAGTTTGAAAACAAGAAAATAATTAAAAACGAAACTTTTTTTATACATTTTCCCAAAAAAAGAAACAGGCACCTTTTCCGGGGGAAAACTCTCGACTCTCATCCCTTTAAACTGACCAAATTGATTATAAAGTTATAAAAGTTATAAAAACAAATAAAAATGTCACTGTGCTCATTTATGTGGACAAACGTCAACACGCTATGAAATGAAACTCATTACGAGTCTGAGAAAGCAAGAGACTCACTGAAAATCACCTGTGCCTTTCCTGTGGGCTACATAGGAAAACCAGGAACCGTTTCTTGGCGTGGGTCGAGCGGCACCGAATATGGCTACACTGTTAGAAATCCAGCCGTTTTAGAACGGAAAATTCGTGCAAAGTTTAAAAACGACTACTGATGTTCTCAAACGGCAAATCTCTGTTTTAAAACAAAAAATAATAATTCTAGAACAAAATTTTACCATTTGGTAATGAAAAATGTGCTTTTAAAACAAAAATCTGTTTGGAAACAGAAATTACGTGTTCACAAACGAAAAAACATCATTCGCACAACGCCCTTTTCTGTTATTTCCATTAACGGTAGGCATTGTTTTAAAAATTTGCGTTACTTTTTCCGTTTGAAAATGATGCAAGTCATTCCTACCTTTGCTCGTCATTTTCACCGAACTGGTTTCAGTTACTGACGGCATTGCAATTCGAAATGGTCATCCGACATGTTGTATATCACATGACACTCTCAGGTTAGACCAAATATTCCTCGTTTCCCGGCAACAAGCAAAAGTATTTTGGCTGCTTACGGCTGAACCGCTCTGTTTGAGAACGGAGGATTTTTAACAGTGTAGTCATCTGGCTAGAGGGGCAGAGTTACTCCAAAAGAGTGGATATTCTCCCAAGAGGAGCGCGCGAACACGCACACACACCCACATACCAAACACACACACTGAGAAAACAAATGCGGAGGATTCCGCACAATCTGATGCGGTGTAATTTTCTATCAATTTGACCGCACTAACTGATGCGGAGAAGATTGACTTCATTTACTCCTGCGGTGTGTGCCAAACTGATGCGGTCTCAGTTTTGACCGCATTAGTTGAGGTGGATTTGAAGATCCCACGATATTTACAGCAGTGGCAACTTCCCTTCCCAGTCCATCCTCAAAGTGGTTACGTTTACTTGGCCATCTCATTTACTTCTTAAACAATATTATTTGGGAAACCAGTACATACCTGTCATGTAGATGTTTGTAACGCTGAGATGAGCGTAAAGTTAACAGCGATATCAGCCTCATTAAGTAGTTTTTTTAAAAATAAAAACCAATGATTGAAACTGCATTTTTTTAGAGATGAATTGTCACACAATTTGAAAACACAATTCAAAATTCTTTTTATCTTTCAAGTCCTCGGCAGTCTTCGGTGAGAACAGCACTGAGGTTTCCAATGTTGTCCAGCCCAGGGCAAGGTTGAGGTTAAGTGACCGGGTTGCTTTGGCACAAATATTTTCAATACTGCAATATAGAAGCATGTCAACACATGCGAAGCACTACAGTACAACTGTATTTTAGTAATATTCATAGTTTTATGCTTTAAAACATCCACAACTATTGAAAAATCGTTTTTTCACACAAAGAAAGTTCAAGACACACACTCTCATAGAGAACAACAAAACAAGCCTAACAACAAGAAGATGGTAGTGCCAACCTAAGATCTTGGGAACGTGCTAGCGTTAAAGTAAAACCAACTTTGGATGTATTTTAGGGATTTTTAAGGGAATGGTTTGTTTCTTAAAGCTTAAAATTTGATGAACGACTCACACAAAAGAACAACTTTATAGTCAACTTTCTGACTCATAAGATGTTATTTTCTTATGTTGGCACTCCTTTGTTTTTGTTTAGCTTATTTATTTTGTTGTTGATTTGTGTGATAGTGTCAGAGATTTGAAAGATTATTCCTTTAGAAAACGTTCTTGCAATGGTTTGGAATGATTCAGACCCTGAAATTATGAAATAACCTCAATCAAAGAAATGCTGTAGTGCGTCGTGTGCGTTGACTTGTTCAAATACAGCAGCACAGACAATTCTTCAGTCAAGCAGCCGGCGGGTTTAACCTTACCAGCATGCAGCATAGCCTGGCTCATGGAAACTAGTATCACCAAGAAGTTTGAGGCTAAAAATAATTTAAAGTGATGAATAACAATAGTTTGATACTGCATTTGGAACAATATCCAGTGTCAATCAACATTTTATACAGCCAAAATTATTATTCCGTGGCTTGCTGTTTCAAACACAGGATATTTACTCATCGCAGCGTTACAAACATTTACATCAAAGGTATGTGTTAGTTGGTCAATGATAAGCATCAGAATTAAATGAGAAGGCACAGAACATGCCATCCTTTTCTGGTTGTCCAGTAAGAGACGGAAAGTTGGTAGCAGCCGCTAGCTGTTTGGCTGTTATGAAATGTAGGACTCCGCATCTGTTCATGCGGTCAAAATGGAAACCGCATCAGGAAATGCGGTTAAATTTTACACCGCATGACTCCTGCGGTGAAATTGCATCAAAATCCTGGCTATTCAGGTGACCGCATCACTTCATGCGGTCACTTACCTAAACCGCATTTCAAATGCGGAATTCTCCGCATTTGTTTTTTCAGTGCACAGGCCAAGAAGCCAAGAAGACCCGCGTTGGAGAGGCACAGCCTGGCCCAGGCAAAGCTACTCCACCTGCAAACATCACCTTGCAAAGCACTGATTCATAAATTCTCATATACCGACTACACTGCAATGCCGGTGGTAAGTTTGCTTGCCAAAAATTTGGCAAGCCGTTTTGAATGCCAAAATTTGGCAAGCTTGGCCCGGAAATACACTGGTAAAACTAAAGCGTAGTATTACCCTTTGTTTTCAAGCGTAATCAGTCAAGCGTAACAGGCCCAACCGCCAAGATTCCCCCTATCTAAATGCATGGGGGAATTTCCAGAGCATGCTTCATTTCAAGCGTAACGTCTTCAAGCGTAACTTTATGCTTGATTCAAGCATAGAGTTACGCTTTAGTTTTACCAGTGTACCACCTGCACGGTAAAAACGGAACCTGGTTTTCCCAGGAATCCAATGGTAAAGGCATAGGCGATTTCCGGGGAGTTCCTGGGAAAACCAGGAACCATTTTCACCGTGTGGCTTGCCAAATGAAAATTTCCGATCAAAGCTTGCCAAATTTTGGCAATCGAAACGGCTTGCCAAATTTGTGGCAAGGAAGCTTACCACTGGCTTTGCAGTGTAACCCAATCACCTGCAATATAGCCAAAAAGGCCATACTTTGCCCATGCAAGTGGGCGACAAGTGTTTCTTACCCTCCCTCCCCACCAATGGAACCAGGTGAGCGGGGTCAGGCACGGAAGGACGCGCGACGCGTCGCGTCTGTCTCGCGTATTATCGGGATTACGTCCCCGGGTTACTTGTTCCATTAACCTTAAGCCCGGCCGTGAGCTGTTGAGGCCCCGCGGGCCCCGCGTAGGCCCCGGAGGCTCGGGGCAATATGGAGCCACTTTGATCTTCATTCACCGCCGCGCCGTGTTGTGAAAAGCGTCCCTGAGAAATTTCATTACACGGAGCAGGCGTCCGCGAGACGCAAAGTAATAAGGACCGACAAACGACTCTCAACTGCCCTACACTGTGCATCCCGGGCGACAGGGACAAACACATACAGACACACACACACACGCACACAGCTTGATGACGTCGCGCACACAAGTACACAAACAAGCGCGACATTGCTGCCGAAGGCCTTGGGGCGGCGACGCGCGCTGCAGCGCTCGCAGTGGATCGGACACAAAGGCAACGCAAAGGTTTGCCCAACGATTCCGGCCAATTAATCTCCTGCCGGGCATTATTATGCGCGGGACAAACATTCAACAATCCCTCTTCGCTTCGCGCCTCGCGCCCGATGGGCCCGAAATGGGGGCGAGTGGCAGAGTGGGACAGAGCGGGCAATGTTCCGAGCCAAAAATTCGAGGGAACAACTGCTCTACACAGGATTCTTCAAAGAAAGAGATTTCACCAGATTTTGATGAGATTTCGCGACTTTTCACGAGATTTCGAAGGAATTCACGATATTTCCACCAATTTAGCGCAAGATTTCACCTACTCAAGAGCGCAAAGGATTTCGGGTGTAATTGCCCCCGCACAACAAAAATTAGTGGAAAAGAAAGTCGCCACCACTGCAAATCTTTTCAGGGTTTGCCTTACAACCCTATGCTAGACTGGTTTTAGAGAAACACTGTTTAAACACCGCCGGGAAAAGACCCGACATGTGTATCAACCGCTCTCATAAACTAAGAAACTCCTACAGAGTCTCACGAAAAAGAAATGGTCTGTCCGTGTACAAACTGGGGTTAAGATCACAACGAAAATTTGACCTCACGGTAAAAACGGTTCCTGGTTCTCCCAGGAACTTCCTGGAAATCGCCTATGCCTTCGCCATTGGCTTCCTGGGAAAACCAGGTTCCGTTTTTACCGTAGTCACGCACTAATTCCTGCATTTTAGAACGCACGCTCAACGTTTCGCAAAACTTGTGAGGAAAGGACATATTAGTTGAGAGTGTTGTTGTTACAGTGCGTCCTCCAGTGCGTCGTTGCGCCGATCGAAACGGTCCGCAAGTCGAGCACGGGGTACGGAGTGGACACTGCATGGGGCTCCGACGGCCGCAGCCTTATCCCCTTAACCGCAGTGGGCATGGCGGCCCCGCCAAGGCCTGGCGCGCCACGGCGGCCCCGAACCAGGCAAACACACACAGCAAACAGCGGGACCGGGGAAAGAGAGGGGGGGGGCAGAGAATGTGAGTTGGGACTGGCAGCAAGAGACGTGCGGACGAGCACAAGCAGAAGGCCTCTCCGGTGAAGGGGGTGAGGGGGGGGGGGACGCAGACAGAAAGCAGCGGACAAGCAGCGCGCCCATGGGCCACGCACATATTCCAGCACGCACGCGCACACACACACGGCCAAGTGGTGCACACTTTTGGAACGTGGAGGCCGCGCCTGACAGGAGGGTAAACAATAGTCGAGGCGGGATATGGCGGGATCGCCCACTCCCCCCTCCTTTACAGGATGGCGAAATGTTGAGGGGGGCCGCGGAGCCGCGCGAGATGGGGAGGAAGAGTACGCGTAGGGCCCCGACACGGCATGGTGCGTTCGTCCATGACCTTGGCTACGTCGCAAATCCTAGCGGGAGATGGAAATAGGGGTGCACATAGTCTGATCACAGTAGTGATTTCAACGAAAAGTTCACTGGTGAAACAAAGGCATTAAAATTATGCCCTTTAAGGGCGTAAACGATTTACGCCCATAAAGGGCATAAATCGTTAATGCCTTTGGGAAGGGCATTAAAATTTTGCTTGAAATTCCTATACCATTTACGCCCTTCCCAAGGACATAAATGAATTATGCCCTTGCAAGGGCGTAAAAGAGTATTTATGCCCTAAAGGACGTAATTTTTATGCCTTTGTTTTACCAGTGTCCTAGTCGCCTTGAAGTGGCTGCCAATGAAACCAGATTACCCACTTTCTATTTTTTCCGTTCAAAATTATTGCCATGGTTTTTTTTAATTCATTATTTTTAAAAAGTTAAAAAAAAATTACGATGAGCAAACTGAATGACCCAAGTAGCTCCCAAACACTTGTGCACCGTACGTCATGAACAACATTGAATTCTGGTTTAACTTCTTCGTAATTCTTGAAATTGGGTCGAAATTCAAAGAACAACTTCAAAGTCCAGAGAAGTTCAGACTAAAACTCGCAGGACTTTGGGTGCAATTCATTAACATTCAGCATAAATCCATGTAGAGTTCAAAGAACGGGTGCACTGAAATTCAAAGGCGTCCCCTTGGACAGCAGTGTCTCTTCGCAGTGAGGTGGTCGCAGCTTATCAATGCATTGAAGTCCCGAGGAGCCTCACACGCTTTACGGCGGCGCCCACACTGCAAGGCTTCCCAGTGCAGCGGAAGCTGGGGGCGTCTTGGGCGGCAGTGTAGGGATATCGGCCCGGCGAGAACAATGGCCGTATGGCCGTATCGGGCGGGGCCTGGCGGAGCCGCGCAATAACTCAAAACCTCTGCTCGGGTTGCTCGGCATTGTTGTGGAGGCCAGGCCGCCAGGCCGGGATGCGCACTGCCTCTTCCAAAAAAAAAACAAAAAAAATAAGTAACGAGACACGGTCGCATCACTCTGGTCTAAATGGGGAACGACAAATAGACGCTCATACACTGCGAGAAAAAGTACAGACCATGTCTGGTCAATCAGTACCAGTCCTACTACGGAACTTCTGCACCATTTTACCGTACCCAAGTACACGAGCTCTTATGGGACAAGTACGGACTTTCCGTACTTTTTCCCGTACTTCCGTAGATTTTCATGTCTGTACAATTTCCGTACAAAAGTACGGAAATTTTTCACAGTGAATCAGAGCCAGGGTCCCAGAGTGAAGAAGAGGAACAACATACGCTGGAAACATTCGTCACATGTGTCACATGTGATATGCATATCGCGTTCAGATTGATGATGTTTGGCTAAATTTCCTTCCAAAAACTAAGGGGAGCTTAGAATTAATCATAATTCAAACCCCGGAAACAAGTTGACAGTTGATTGCCAGTGCTGTTTCCGGTTCATGTTCGTCTCCTCGATCTTCACTTCCGGTTCCGAAGTGTCTGGCGCAGGGCCGTCGTGACTTCTAAACTAGCCGTTCATCGTACGCGTTACGCAGTTGGGAGGACACTTGACCCCCGTCTAGTATGAAATGCGGCATTACGTTGACTAGGTGGCCTTAACCTATCCTATCCAGCTTGTACGTAAAAGAAACGCCCTTTACTGCGTGAATTAAGGTAATTACACTTACATCACCCGAATTTGGGTAGCAAAATAATCATCACCCAAATTTTTGAGGTTAAGTACACCAGGCTCAAAATAAGGCATTGATCAATAGACTCTATCATTCTCAGTATAAAAATACGAAGAAACCATAGCCATTACATACACTGAAATTCAAAGGGTAAGACATCTGACCGATTTTCGGTGATACAATAACAGGAAAAGTAGCGATGTACATCGGCAACTTTGGCCCGTCCCGTACATTAAGAAACGTACGAATTTCGCCCATGTTTGACCCTGACGGGAATTAAACCTGAGTCTGGGTAAATAAAGTCGCTTTCGTCATCAGCACCCTCGAAAACATCAAAAACAATGCAAAAACTCGAATAAAAAGAATGTTCAAAAAATACTCCGCTGGGATTTGAACCCGGGTCCGAAGTTCTCCGATTCGCTCGAAACTGGCACCATTGGTTTTCTCTTGTCGCCCCGATTCCAAAATACCCCTACATGCCCTCCTAGCTGCATCGCGTTGCCGAGATCCTCCTCGACCCCATGTAGACCATGATGCACCTGCAGCAGCGCCCCCGGGGCTCGGATCGGATTTGCTGCCACCGGGCGGTTCTTAGGGTCACCCAAGGGGCTGCATACCAAATTTGGTCAAGATCGGACCACGGGAAGTCCCGGACGGACGGGACGAACGAACGAACGGACGCACAGCAGGGATCATATATATGCCCGTCCCCTCCGTCATTTTTTTACAAAAATAAACGGGACGGGCCAAAAAGTATGACCTGGTCATACACAAATGTATGACCGAAAAAGGGTCGTACTTAAATTTATGACCAAAAAAGGGTCACACATCAGCGAAACTGGCTACTGTTTAACTTGGGGATTTATCAGCCTTTACCTGTGACACACTATATAGTATGACCATTTTTCGGTCATACATCGAAGTCGGACCTTTTTTCGGTCTTACATTTCAGAATGACCTTTTTTCCGTCGTACATTTCAGTAAGACCGTTATAGGGGTCAAAAGTCTGACCTTTCTATTTTCAGTGTAAAGAGAGTATTTCACCGGGGGCAAAAGACCAATAGGTCGTCGAAAGCGACGAAATATGATTACTCGTCGAAGTTGAGGCCATAGTTTCAGTGGCCCCGCTCGAAGACATCCTTTCGGCTTAATGGCGTTCCCCAGTCGCGGCAGCCTCGGCTCGGCACATTCATAGGGCGTATCTCCACAGCGCGTCACTGCGCACGTTCAGCAGACTGATGCCGAGAGTAGGTTCCGTCGCTGTCTCTCTTGCACCTACACTGTAAAAAGTGATCGGAATTTTACCATACAGTGGTCTAGCAAAATTCCTATACATGTATAGGAAATACCAATATTCCGATACATGCATAGGAATTTTCCGATTTGTATAGGTTTTTGCTATACGGACCGAAAATGTATAGGAAAATTCCTATACGTGTATAGCAACTGCCATAAGTCCTATTCATGTATAGGAATTTTGCAATACGTGTATAGCAATAGGGCCAACTGATCAGGAGAGCTTTGTTAGAAAATGTTAAAACTACGATTGAAATCCTTGTGACCTGTTCAAATATTGGTAATCAATGCGAGTATTAATTCACATGTGACAAAAGTCGCGAAGCTGCTTCTTTGCCATAATCCGGATTATCCGCTAGATGGCGCTAGTGTCGTTTTCACGGACTTACTTCTCGGTGGGGGCTGCGGTTGGGAATTTCGTTGGGTGAGGAGGCAGGCGCTTCCCCATATGGAAGGAAGTCGTACAAAATTCGACTTACCATAATTTTTTACCAAGACTTGTCCTCGCTTTTGAAGAGGACAGTTGGAGGCGTCGGACTACGCCCCATGGTGAACCGGCTCATTGGGACAGGGATTACGAGTTACCAGCGAGAACTTTTACCTTCGCGTACAATATCTGCCACGATTCAGTCTCGCGGCCCGCCGATTTGCATTTTTTTCCCCCCATCGGAGAAATTCTACACATGCATTTAAATTTTTCTATACCGATGTATAGGAAAAAACCTGTACACAATAGGACAACGCCTATACACGTATGGTCATAATGCCATACCGATGTATAGGAAAAATTTCCATACAGTGTGGGTAATATTCCTATACATGTATATGTGAATTTTTTCATATACATGTATAGGAATTTGACTACAAAAATTTTTTTCTGACACGCTGAGCTTTAGTCTGCGAGAGAGACAGAGCGACGCGAGCGACTCTTGGAATCAGTCTGCAGGGCGGGGGAATATTCAGGCGGAGTGGATCGAACATGTCGTAGACACACGAGCTCGCACGCAGAAGGGTTATCCCCCCTAATACCTGGCAACTTACCTCCAACTACTCGGCAAGTAAGAGAGATATTATCCCCCTCCCTGTGGGCCCCACCGTCGAGTTGATTTGTCGGCCCCGCTGGTCGAGCAGGGCCCGGGGGGCCCCGGGGGCACTGAAACAAAATTTACGAAAGGGTGTAGAGCTTTCGCACAAAGCCGTTTTACAGTGACATTGATATTAGCCGGCCTCAACTTTCATTCGATATTATCATCCTAAACTCGAACTAACGGCGACACGTTCGGTCTGCCCTTTCCACAGGCCTCCGAGCGGAGCATTCCGTGGCCTGCGGGAAAGACGGAAGTCGCCGAAACGCGGCACCTGGGGAATTTTCACAACATCAGACCGGCCTCAAGGGCCCTTAGACTGAAGGTGATAGGAGATGCGTCAAAAAGCCAAAAAAATTCTCATCATCTCAAATTTTTCAATATTATTTTTGTATACATAAAAAAAAGCTCGTTGCGAAAATTAACAGAAATTTCCCTGATTTGATTACCTTTTTTCTA
Organism: Thrips palmi; assembly: GCF_012932325.1. Lineage (NCBI taxonomy): Eukaryota > Metazoa > Arthropoda > Insecta > Thysanoptera > Thripidae > Thrips > Thrips palmi. The sequence goes on along the minus strand of NW_023144626.1, from coordinate 10,474,941 downwards.
TGCTCTATTTTCGCCAACAAAGAGACAAACGCAAAATTCAAAATTCATCAACTAAGAAACGCAATATGTCGCCCAGAGAAAAGCACAAAAAACTGTAATTCAGTCAAAGCGAGTCCCATTCCTGGTCTACCCGGGAAAATCGCTTGGTGGGCAAATCCACGGGTCCAAAATTTTCGGGAAAAGGACCGGGTTTTTCAGGAACCTGTGGTATGACGGGGCGGGTTTTTTTTTGGGATTTTCCGGGAACTCCGCGTTTTTTCAGGAAGTACTAGTGAAAGACTCGATTTTCTGGGAGTTCCCGGGGAAAAACCGGAACCGTTTTCGGGGAGGGACAAGTTAACCCTTTTCAAAGGGACTACGTAAAATTTAATTCTGCCCACCTTCGAAACAGCCTCGGCACACTGTAAAAAAATTTCCCTACTTTTGTACGGAAAAAGTACAGAAAAATTAAATACGGAGGTACGGAGAAAAGTACGGAACGTTAAGTACTTGCTCCATATGAACCCATGTAAATGGGTAAGGAAAAAAGTACGGAACGTTCCGTAGTTGGCAAGTACGGACGTTCCAGGCAAATTATTGACCAGACATGTTCCGTACTTTTTTCCCTACTTTTTTTTCACGTGCATAGACAGTCTGAGCGAAAGATGTTTCGCAGGTCAGGGAGCGTTACGATAGAAGGCTACTAAGGGGACTTCGGAGAAGAGTGGAACGGAAGTTGCGTAGAAATCAAAAAAACAATCCGTGCGAATTTTGTCACAATGAGCGTCTGCGTCGCCGTTCCACGCGAATATGTTGTTTTTCAAGTCCGGCGCTTGATGTTCAGATTTTTTTTCAACTTCCGGTCCAGCCTTCTCCGAATTACCCTATTCCCTGCAATTTGACGGCCACAGTCAAAGCCGAGGAACGTGTTGTTACGCAGGTTCAGGCCTGCCTGATCCCGCGTAACATACTCTTCCGCTTAGATGCTCCTCCCCCGAGCCGGGTTCTTCTTAGATCATAACAATGCGAACGCCTCAGTTTGGCCGGCCAAATTAATTTTCGGACCGGAAACAGTACATATTGAGATGTCTGCTGATCTGCGACCTGGGCAATTTTTTACGCGGTCATTTCCGTTCTTCCGCAACAAGTCAGTTGTGGATTGGTCAAGGGTATAAAAAGGATGATCAAACTTACACGGTATTGTGTTAAAGATATTTTTTTTATAATTATACCCAAAAGGGCCCTTAGACTAGAAAAAAACAACGCCATGGAAGTCCGAAATTCTATTTTCCCAGAGAAATCTCTGTTGCATTAGTTGTAGACCCCCCCTACTGATCGTAGTTTTTGACGAGTCTCACCCGTGGACTTGCAATGCGTCACCACCACTTTCATATGAAAATTTTTAACACGACCATACCAGTGTAAAATGCTTACTAAACTTCTTCTTTCAGAACGAAAGTCTCTACAAACCTCCTGTCACGAGTCTCTGAAAATTGCTGTACTTCTGAAAAGAAGAACCACCAACCCGCGTCTCCCGGATCGCCCACTCGTCATCACGCTGACTCCGACACTGTCCTCACCATCGTAGAAGCAGAGCCTAGGTTTCAGCCGACAACTGAAGACGATACTACTAGAGGTAAGTGATGCCCAAAACCGACATTAAAGAAAATGATCCGGATTGCTTTTGCTAGTTGTCCTGGCCACCGCTCAAACGTACTGAGAGCGCAGCCTCGGACCGGAAAAAGTCAATCTGTGCGATCAGTCCGTCGGATTAGGCAAGGTTCGCTTCGGTCCTGAGCCAAATGTGCTGAGTTCGTTCTCGAATATTTTGAAGTTTTGTATCTCTACCCCAGACAAAAAGATTTCGCGCCCGTTACGGGCACAGCCCGAGCAATTCTGGGCACAGCACGGGCGTGTCCGGGCTCAGCACGGGCTCAGCACGGGCTCAGCACGGGCACAGCACGGGCACAGCACGGGCAGGTACGGGCGCACCATCCGAAGGCGGGCCGAGGCTCGAACCCGCATGGGGGTAAATGCGGGCAAGTACGGGCAAGTTCGGGCAAGTGCGGGCAAGTGCGGGCAAGTGCGGGCAGATGCGGGCAGACGCGGGCAGGCACGGGCAAATGCGGGCAGATGCGGGCAGACACGGGCAGATGCGGATGCATCCGGAGCGCCTTGATGTTTGTGCCCAGGACCATTCGTGGACGAGCTCGAAAAAGGTAAACACGAGTAATCGAAGCCTGGAGCAGTGCTGCATGCCGGGAAAAGCTAACTATCTCGTTCCAGGTGAGCATGGAGGTAGTTTGGGTCGCCTAAGCTACGGTGATAGACGAGCCCCGTATCACCCTGTAGCTTAGGCAACCCAAACTACTTCCATGCTCATCCGGCACGAGATGGTCCCCATAGCTTCCATGCATGTAGAACTGCTCCAGGCTTCGATTACTCGTGTTTAGCTTTTCCGAGCTCGTCCAAGAATGGGTCTCGGGCACAAACCTCAAGGCGCTCCGGATGCAGACTCATCTGCCCGTATGTGCCCGTATGTGCTCGTGTCTGCCCGCATCTGCCCGCATTTGCCCGTGCCTGCCCGCATCTGCCCGCATCTGCCCGCACTTGCCCGCACTTGCCCGCACTTGCCCGTACTTGCCCGAACTTGCCCGTACTTGCCCGTACTTGCCCGCATTTACCCCCATGCGGGTTCGAGCCTCGGCCCGCCTTCGGATGGTGCGCCCGTACCTGCCCGTGCTGTGCCCGTGCTGTGCCCGTGCTGAGCCCGTGCTGAGCCCGTGCTGAGCCCGGACACGCCCGTGCTGTGCCCAGATTTGCTCGGGCTGTGCCCGTAACGGGCGCGAAATCTTTTTGTCTGGGGTAGTGGCTTGTTTCCGAACTGGGGTGAACAGATAAACGAAACAGTTACAAAATGACATAAAGTTCAAATGATCATCGAATTTTTCTACTTCAACTCACATTGGATTCGACAAAAAAATAAACTTATCAGGTACGAATTTTATTTGGAAAATGCCCTACGATTCGATTGCAAAAAAATATCTTTGATTTGTACACCCTCCGGGAGTCAGAAATGACATTTGGTCTAGCCAATCGCTGGTTTTGCGTGTATTTTTTGAACTCTGAGTTTTTACATCCAGCGGCTTTACTACCGAGCGGAACATATGAGCCGTACATAGTCTTTTCCCGTAGGATGTTGTTAGGCGACTCTTGCCCAGTAGAAATTTTCCCCCTGAGCTGGATGACTGGACTGGGCTGGACCAGGGTGTCATTTTTTAAGCTCCTGTTTTGAAGTTGCGATCTACGACTGACTGCGGTGGACCACGCATCTACCGCGTTGATACGCCAGGACGTGTCTCGAACCGTTTTGGTTGCGCCTAAACTTGTCTCCCTGCAGTGCATAGCCTAACACATTCATTATTTCGGTTTTGAAACCATCAGAATTTCTGTCTTCGTCGTGGAAAATGATTTCTCTCTCGAAAAAAAAAACGTAATAGGGCACTTTGAAAAAGGGAAATGGAACGCATGCTGCGAACACAAAGTTCCGATAGGTTTCCCAGTAAGGTTTGCACATATGCATGCGTTGTCATTGCAAAAAAAAATTAAAAAAAAAATTCGACCTTGACAGCTATTGAAACGGGTAAAAGTGCGAGCTTGATTTATCGAAATTAAGGGAAATTTCGGCTTTACTGCGTGGGAAAATTAGTCGTGTGACAACATTTTAAAAGTACATGAAAAATAAGCACCGGTTTTAATTTTGTTTTTTAAAGGTGGTTTTTGGGCATTTTCCATCGGGCCCCCTTTTACAGGATTTAATTCCGAACTGAACCCCTTTCGCCGTCTTTGTTGCAGGAATAGATCCCTGAGTGCAGTGAATTTATTGTCCTCACGATGACACTCGGCGAATGTGACCCTACATTTGTTGAATATCAGTGCAGCGATGATACTGGCGTCCCTGTGCTTCGTCACTCTGTCCCTGTCGAACTCACGGGGCGTTCCGTGTGGGTGCAGAGAAACCGGGCGACAAAACGCGCTGTTCATGCCTAATGGGCCCACCGCGCCAGCCCTAGGCTGGAGGGCCCCCCCCACCCCACGCGCACCACTCTTCGACTCCAGTTTCAACACTCACCTGCTGCTGAGCAAATTTACACGCAACACGCCAGTGTGCGCGTGTGTTTGTGTTTACGTGTCTGAACGTCGTCTGTGTGAAACGTGTACGCTGGAGGCTGTGTATGTGTGTGTATGGGTGTGTGTGAGTGTCGCGATGCGACCCCGATGACGTGCCTCGCGGCGTCCCCGCACACGAGGTACTCCGCGCTCGGCGATGCCACCCAACCTGTGGCACACTGCAGCACAGCATGGTGGAACTAGCCATTTTTCGCAAATGAAATGTTTTGCGTGGGTCCTACTTAATTCCTTGAAAAGCACCGGTAAAACTAAAGCGTAGTATTACCCACTGTTTTCAAGCGTAATCAGTTTACGCTTGTAATCAAGCGTAAAAGGTAATCCGTCAAGATTCCCCCTATCTAAATGCATGGAGGAATTTATGGTCTATGCCTCATTTCAAGCGTAACGTCTTCAAGCGTAACTTTATGCTTGACTCAAGCATAGATTTACGCTTTAGTTTTACCAGTGAGTAAAGCATGAGTTAGGTCTTCATGATCATGATTGCATCAATAATCTTCTTTCCTCTCTGAAATATTTCCCAGGCTATATATAATGTAACACTGACTGTCAAAGAAACCCAAGGGTGCCTTGCCTATCCTCAGGTTCCCAGTTGACGTTTTACGTGGCCTAAAATTGTCTCCGCACATCAAGTTAATGAGTATGTTTGTTATTTTCTGTGCACAGCTTTGCGAGAAATTTCAGCATACGCTTTCAAACGCACGAATTCGTGTGGACCGAAGCACCAAAAGCGTCCATCGTGCTGAAGCTTTATATGCTTTGTTACACACGAACTCGTAAATTTCACTCGTTTGCTCAATTTCGACCAAAGCTATGCTCAAAAAACTACATGTCAATTAACTGTTGAGAATTTCGTCTTTTCTTTCAGTTCTTGTTTTGTGAATACTTAAAACTTTGAAATTTGAAACTTTTCAATGCCAAACGCGTACACGTGACTTCTTAGCAGTATCTTATCAATTTTTTCTCACATCCAAAGATGACGATTTGAAAAGGTCTTTAGAGCCATCCTGAAAACTTTTCCGGAAAGAAGACACGCGTGTCAGTAAAAGAAAGCCAGCAGTAAAGGCCATTTTGTCCTAAATGCGTGTGGGCCGAGGTGTGGGCTGTGGCTTGTTGTTGCGTCCCGATGCATGAGCCAGCAACACGCTTCACGCCTGCCGTGCAAGGAGGGAGGGGGCGCAAAGCCCCAGGCACGCGTGGAGTATGCGGTGTAACGAGGACATTAGAAGCAGACGAGAGTCGTTTTCCTCTCCGGTTATGGACTAGAATGGCAAGCTAGGCGCATCCACGCGCGTTGGGGCTCACCTACGACGGT
>NW_023144626.1:10334087-10468959 GCF_012932325.1 Thrips palmi | reverse complement strand
TTGCGCAGTTGCACTTTAGGTATAATTTCCGTACGAAAACCCGGAAATATTTCTACTTTATGAGGAAAACTGAGCGCAAATTTGTTCAAAATAAGAAACATGTGACGTTTCGTACATTATTTGTAGAAAATCGCTTGTGGCTTCCTTTCGAAGCTAACGAGTTTCCAGTAACACTCTCATTCCAGGAACGTGACATCACGTTGAAACGAACGTGACAAAGTGTCACGTTCTTTTGAGCATTGTGTCACGTTCTTTTGAATGTGAACGAGCTGATTTTCGGCCAATTCACACCCAAACGAATGTGACACAATGCTCAAACGAACGTGACAGTTAGACACGTTCGTTTCAACGTGATGTCACGTTCCTGGAATGAGAGTGAAGTCCGAGGAAACAAAGTAACTGACTTAAGGACAAACGGGCACCACTCTACATAAACAATGCAGAAAAACAGAAAGCAGTGCACCAATAACCTGCAGGACCAACTTCTCGCCCCCACATCTCCAGATTCTTCATCCTGAACCATGCACCACTCTTATGCAGGCGCCACACGGCACGCTGCGGGAGGGGGGAGGGAGTAGAAAAAAGGGGGGGAGGCAGAGAGGCTCAGCAACTTTTATTGTCTTTCGTCCCGTTTCGAGCGCTTGCCCGCCTTCGACCCACTTGGAGGACACTCCAGTCACTCCAAGTGGAGACGCCCCGCCCCACCCCGCCCCGCCCCTGAGGCACGCCTGGCCACACCGATCAGGCGACCGGCCCAACACGTCCGCCTGCACCGAGTTTGGAAGCCGGGCCGAGGGAAGCGGGGGAACCGAATCGGCATTTTCACAAGAGGCCCTGATTGACTGCACGAGCCCGGCAGGAAATGGGCGGCGTCCGGCAGGCCAGACTTTCTGCTTAAATTTGGCTCATCCTGCGCACGGCAAGAGCGGCGCCGGGGATTCCCAGGCACACCCTGGAAAAGGGGGTGTGTTTCCCAGAGGCCGTGGGATTAAAACTTCACAAAATATTTTGAGCATACGTACGGTTCAAGCGACACAGTTTGAAATACGAAGAAAATAATTGATAAATTACGAATTACTTTCTTTATCAGCTTGTATAAGCTCAAAATACTTTGACTTTGTAACTAGGCGTTACTCTTATCCGGGGTGAAAACGGCCTCAGACTCTCATCCTTCAAACTGACCAAATTGATTATAAAGTTATAAAAGTTATAAAAACAAATAAAAATGTCACTGTGCTCATTTATGTGGACAAACGTCAACACGCTATGAAATGAAACTCATTACGAGTCTGAGAAAGCAGGAGGCTCACTGAAAATCACCGGTGCCTTTCCTGTGGGCTACAGGGGAAAACCGGGAACCGTTTCTTGCGTGGGCGGAACGGCACAGAATATGGCTAGTCATCTGGCTGGAGGAGCAGAGTTACTCCAAAAGAGTGGATATTCCCCCAAGAGGAGCGCGCGAACACGCACACACACCCACAAACCAAACACACACAGGCCAAGAAGACCCGCGTTGGAGAGGCCCAGCCAAAGCTACTCCACCTGCAAACATCACCTTGCGAAGCGCTGATTCATAAATTCTCATATACCGACTACACTGCAAAGCCGGTAATAAGTTTGCTTGCAAAAAATTTGGCAAGCCGTTTTGAATGCCAAAATTTCGCAAGCTTGGCCCGGAAATACCACCTGCACGGTAAAAACGTAACCTGGTTTTCCCAGGAATCCAATGGTAAAGGCATAGGCGATTTCCAGGGAGTTCCTGGGAAAACCAGGAACCATTTTCACCGTGTGGCTTCCCAAAATGAAAATTTCCGATCAAAGCTGCCAAATTTTGGCAATCGAAACGGTTTCCCAAAATTTGTGGCAAGGAAGCTTACCACTGGCTTTGCAGTGAAACCCCAATCACCTGCAATATACCCAAAAAAGGGCCCATACTTTGCCCATGTAAGTAGGCGATAAGTGTTTCTTCCCCTCCCTCCCCACCAATGCAACCAGGTGAGCGGGGTCAGGCACGGAAGGACGCGCGACGCGTCGCGTCTGTCTCGCGTATTATCGGGATTACGTCCCCGGGTTACTTGTTCCATTAACCTTAACCCCGGCCGTGAGCTGTTGAGGCCCCGCGGGCCCCGCGTAGGCCCCGGAGGCTCGGGGCAATATGGAGCCATTTTGATCTTCATTCACCGCCGCGCCGTGTTGTGAAAAGCGTCCCTGAAAAATTTCTTTACAGGGAGCAGGCGTCCGCGAGACGCAAAGTAAAAAGGACCGACAAACGACTCCGACTGCCCTACACTGTGCACCCCGGGCGACGGGACAAACAAAAACAGACAACACACACCCCACACACACACAGCTTGATGACGTCGCGCACACAAGTACACAAACAAGCGCGACATTGCTGCCGAAGGCCTTGGGGCGGCGACGCGCGCTGCAGCGCTCGCAGTGGATCGGACACAAAGGCAACGCAAAGGTTTGCCCAACGATTCCGGCCAATTAATCCCCTGCCGGGCATTATTATGCGCGGGACAAACATTCAACAATCCCCCTTCGCTTCGCGCCTCGCGCCCGATGGACCCGAAATGGGGGCGAGTGGCAGAGTGGGACAGAGCGGGCAATGTTCCGAGCCGAAAATTCGAGGGAACAACTGCTCTACACAGGATTCTTCAAAGAAAGAGTTTTCACCAGATTTTGATGAGATTTCGCGACTTTTCACGAGATTTCGAAGAAATTCACGATATTTCCACCAATTTAGCGCAAGATTTCACCTACTCAAGAGCGAAAAGGATTCGGGTGTAATTGCCCCCGCACAAAAAAAATTAGTGAAAAGAAAGTCGCCACCTTGCAAATCTTTTCAGGGTTTTCCTTTCAACCCTATGCTAGACTGGTTTTAGAGAAACACTGTTTAAACACCGCCGGGAAAAGACCCGACATGTGTATCAACCGCTCTCATAAACTAAGAAACTCCTACAAAGTCTCACGAAAAAGAAATGGTCTGTCCGTGTACAAACTGGGGTTAAGATCACAACGAAAATTTGACCTCACGGTAAAAACGGTTCCTGGTTCTCCCAGGAACTTCCTGGAAATCGCCTATGCCTTCGCCATTGGCTTCCTGGGAAAACCAGGTTCCGTTTTTACCGTAGTCACGCACAAATTTCCCGCTTTAGAAAGCACGCTCAACGTTTTGCAAAACTTGTGAGGAAAGGACATATTAGTTGAGAGTGTTGTTGTTTCAGTGCGTCCTCCAGTGCGTCGTTGCGCCGATCGAAACGGTCCGCAAGTCGAGCACGGGGTACGGAGTGGACACTGCATGGCGCTCCGACGGCCGCAGCCTTATCCCCTTAACCGCAGTGGGCATGGCGGCCCCGCCAAGGCCTGGCGCGCCACGGCGGCCCCGAACCAGGCAAACACACACAGCAACAGCGGGGCCGGGGAAAGAGAGGGGGGGGGCGAGAATGTGAGTTGGGACTGGCAGCAAGAGACGTGCGGACGAGCACAAGCAGAAGGCCTCTCCGGTGAAAGGGGGGAGGGGGGGGGGACGCAGACAGAAAGCAGCGGACAAGCAGCGCGCCCATGGGCCACGCACATATTCCAGCACGCACGCGCAAAACCACGGGCCCAAATGGTGCACACTTTGGGAAAGTGGAGGCCGCGCCTGACAGGAGGGTAAACAATAGTCGAGGGGGGATATGGCGGGATCGCCCCCCCCCCCCCCTTTACAGGATGGCGAAATGTTGAGGGGGGCCGCGGAGCCGCGCGAGATGGGGAGGAAGAGTACGCGTAGGGCCCCCCCGGCATGGTGCGTTCGTCCATGACCCTTTGGGTACGTCGCAAATCCTAGCGGGAGATGGAAAAAGGGGTGCACATAGTCTGATCACAGTATGATTTTAACGAAAAGTCACTGGTGAAACAAAAGGGATTAAAATTTTGCCCTTTAAGGGCGTAAACGATTTACGCCCATAAAGGGCTAAATCGTTAAAGCCTTTGGGGAAAGGGGATTAAAAATTTTTCTTGAAATTTCTATACCATTTACGCCCTTCCCCAAAGGGGATAAATGAATATGCCCTTGCGAGGGCGTAAAAGAGTATTTATGCCCTAAAGGACGTAATTTTTATGCCTTTGTTTTACCAGTGTTCCTAGCGAGGGGTGAATAACTCAGCGTTCTGGTGTACACATGAGTACATGAGTACGCGTGAGTACACCTTCCTTTACTCATAAATTTTACATTTGTAAACAATTTAAGGCTTAATTTAGCGTTTTAAACGACACTCGACGCCAAATCGGTCGAAAAACTAGTGAATTTCGCCCTGTTTAACCTTGTGAGTACACTGAGTACGGGCAAATCTGTACACATGAGTACACTAGTGATTCACCCCTAGTCGCCTTGAAGTGGCTGCCAATGAAACCAGATTACCCACTTTCTATTTTTTCCGTTCAAAATGCCATGGTTTTTTTAAAATCATTATTTTTAAAAATTAAAAAAAAATTACGATGAGCAAACTGAATGACCCAAGTAGCTCCCAAACACTTGTGCACCGTAAGTCATGAACAACATTGAATTCTGGTTTAACTTCTTCGTAATTCTTGAAATTGGGTCGAAATTCAAAGAACAACTTCAAAGCCCAGAGAAGTTCAGACTAACACTCGCAGGACTTTGGGTGCAATTCATTAACATTCAGCATAAATCCATGTAGAGTACAAAGAACGGGTGCACTGAAATTCAAAGGCGTCCCCTTGGACAGCAGTGTCTCTTCGCAGTGAGGTGGTCGCAGCTTATCAATGCTTTGAAGTCCCGAGGAGCCTCACACGCTTTACGGCGGCGCCCACACTGCAAGGCTTCCCAGTGCAGCGGAAGCTGGGGGCGTCTTGGGCGGCAGTGTAGGGATATCGGCCCGGCGAGAACAATGGCCGTATGGCCGTATCGGGCGGGGCCTGCCGGAGCCGCGCAATAACTCAAAACCTCTGCTCGGGTTGCTCGGCATTGTTGTGGAGGCCAGGCCGCTAGGCCAGGCCTTGCCCGGCCGGGATGCGCACTGCCTCTTCCAAAAAAAAAACAAAAAAAATAAGTAACGGGACACGGTCGCATCACTCTGGTCTAAATGGGGAACGACAAATAGACGCTCATACACTGCGAGAAAAAGTACAGACCATGTCTGGTCAATCAGTACCAGTCCTACTACGGAACTTCTGCACTATTTTACCGTACCCAAGCACACGAGCTCTTATGGGACAAGTACGGACGTTCCGTACTTTTTCCCGTACTTCCGTAGATTTTCATGTCTGTACAATTTCCGTACAAAAGTACGGAAATTTTTCACAGTGAATCAGAGCCAGAGTCCCAGAGTGAAGAAGAGGAACAACATACGCTGGAAACATTCGTCACATGTGTCACATGTGATATGCATATCGCGTTCACATTGATGATGTTTGGCTAAATTTCCTTCGAAAAACTAAGGGGAGCTTAGAATTAATCATAATTCAAACCCCGGAAACAAGTTGATAGTTGATTGCCAGTGCTGTTTCCGGTTCATGTTCGTCTCCTCGATCTTCACTTCCGGTTCCGAAGTGTCTGGCGCAGGGCCGTCGTGACTTCTAAACTAGCCGTTCATCGTATGCGTACGCAGTTGGGAGGACACTTGACCCCCGTCTAGTATGAAATGCGGCATTACGTTGACTAGGTGGCCTTAACCTATCCTATCCAGCTTGTACGTAAAAGAAACGCCCTTTACTGCGTGAATTAAGGTAATTACACTTACATCACCCGAATTTGGGTAGCAAAATAATCATCACCCAAATTTTTGAGGTTAAGTACACCAGGCTCAAAATAAGGCATTGATCAATAGTCTCAGTATAAAAATACGAAGAAACCATAGCCATTACATACACTGAAATTCAAAGGGTAAGACATCTGACCGATTTTCGGTGATACAAAAAGTATGACCTGGTCATACACAAATGTATGACCGAAAAAGGGTCGTACTTAAATTTATGACCAAAAAAGGGTCACACATCAGCGAAACTGGCTACTGTTTAACTTGGGGATTTATCAGCCTTTACCTGTGACACTATATAGTATGACCATTTTTCGGTCATACATCGAAGTCGGACCTTTTTTCGGTCTTACATTTCAGAATGACCCTTTTTCGGTCGTACATTTCAGTAAGACCGTTATAGGGGTCAAAAGTCTGACCCTATTTTCAGTGTAAAGAGAGTATTTCACCGGGGCAAAAGACCAATAGGTCGTCAAAGCGACGAAATATGATTACTCGTCGAAGTTGAGGCCATAGTTTCGGTGGCCCCGCTCGAAGACATCCTTTCGGCTTAATGGCGTTCCCGAGTCGTGGCAGCCTCGGCTCGGCACATTCAATAGGGGCGTATCTCCACAGCGCGTCACTGCGCACGTTCAGCAGACTAATGCCGAGAGGAGGTTCCGTCGCTGTCTCTCTTGCACCTACCCGCTGAGCTTTAGTCTGCGAGAGAGACAGAGCGACGCGAGCGACTCTTGGAATCAGTCTGCAGGGCGGGGCGAATATTCAGGCGGAGTGGATCGAACAATGTCGTAGACACACGAGCTCGCACGCAGAAGGGCTTATCCCGGCCTAATACCTGGGCAACTTACCTCCAACTACTCGGCAAGTAAGAGAGATATTATCCCCCTCCCTGTGGGGCCCCACCGTCGAGTTGAGTTGTCGGCCCCGCTGGTCGAGCACGGCCGGGGGCTCCGGGGGCACTGAAACACAATTACGCAAGAGTTGTAGAGCTCATTCGCACAAAGCCGTTTTACAGTGACATTGATATTAGCCGGCCTCAACTTTCATCTCGATATTATCATCCTAAACTCGAACTAACGGCGACACGTTCGGTCTGACCTTCCACAGGCCTCCGAGCGGAGCATTCCGTGGCCTGCGGGCAAGACGGAAGTCGCCGAAACGCGGCACCTGAGGAAGTTTTCACAACATCAGACCCAGCCTCAACGGCTTAGACTGAAGGTGATAGGAGATGCGTCAAAACGCCAGAAACATTCTCATCACTCAATCAACATTTTATCAATATTAATTGACGTATACATAAATAGAAGCTCGTTGCGAAAACTTAACAGAATTCCATGATTTGATTACCTTTCTTCTATGCTCTATTGTTCGCCAACAATTAGAGACAACACGTTTCAATAATTCAAAGATTGAACATCAACTACAGATAGCGCTAATGATCGTCTGTTCCCAGAGTAAAACGTTCAGCAAGAAAACTGCTAATTCTAGCTCAAAGCGAGTCCCATTCCTGGTCTACCGCGGGAAGATATCGCTTGAAGTGGAGCAAACGTCCAGGCGCGGCTCCAGAACTTTCTCGGTGAAAACGGATCCTGGTTTTCTCAGGAAGCCTGTGGTATAGACGGGTCGGTTTTCTGGTATTTCCTGGGAACTCCACGTTTTTTCAGGAAGCCTACTAGTGTAAAGACATACGATTTTCTGGGAGTTCCCGGGAAACCCAGGAAACGCTTTTAGCGAAGGAGAGGGTACAGAGATTAACCCTTTTCAAAGGGACTACGTAATTAATTCTGCCCACCTTCGAAACAGCCTCGGCACACTGTAAAAAATTCCGTACTTTTGTACGGAAATGGTACAGAAAAATATAGTACGGAGGTACGGAGAAAAGTACGGAACGTTAAGTACTTGCTCCATATGAACCCATGTAAATGGGTAAGGAAAAAAGTACGGAACGTTCCGTAGTTGGCAAGTACGGACGTTCCAGGCAAATTATTGACCAGACATGTTCCGTACTTTTTCCGTACTTTTTTCTCACTGTGCATTAGACAGTCTGAGCGAAAGATGTTACGCAGGTTCAGGGAGCGTTACGATAGAAGGCTACTAAGGGCACTTCGGAGAAGAGCTGGAACGGAAGTTGCGTAGAAATCAAGAAAAACAATCCGTGCGAATTCCGTCACAATGAGCGTCTGCGTCGCCGTTCCACGCAGAATAATGTTGTTATTCAAGTCCGGCGCTTGATGTTCTAGATTTCTTTTCAACTTCCGGTCCAGCTCTTCTCCGAATTACCGTATTCCGTGCAATTTGACGGCCACAGTCAAAGCCGAGGAACGTGTTGTTACGCAGGTTCAGGCCTGCCTGATCCCGCGTAACATACTCTTCCGCTTAGACTGCTCCTTCCCAAGCAGCACGGGGTTCTTCTTAGATCATAACAATGCGAACGCCTCAGTTTGGCCGGCCAAATTAATTTTCGGACCGGAAACAGTACATTATTGAGATGTCTGCTGATCTGCGACCTGTGGCAATTTTTGACGCGGTCATTTCCGTTCTTCCGCAACAAGTCAGTTGTGGATTGGTCAAGGTATAAGAAGGATGATCAAACTTACACGGTATAGTGTTAAAGAGTATGTTTTTTTATAATTATATCCAAATGGCTTTAGACTAGAAAATAAACAACGCCATGGAAGTCCGAAATTCTATCTTCCAGAGAAATCTCTGTTGCATTAGTTGTAGACCTCCCCTACTGATCGTAGTTCTTGACGAGTCTCACCCGTGGACTTGCAATGCGTTCACCACCACTTGCATATGAACATTCTTAACACGTCCACTACCAGTGTAAAATGCTTACTAATCTTCTTCTTTCAGAACGAAAGTCTCTACAAACGTCCTGTCACGAGTCTCTGTAAGAATTGCTGATACTTCTGAATCGAAGAACACGGACCAACCAGCGTCTCCAGGATCGCCCACTCGTCATCACGCTGACTCCGACACTGTCCTCACCATCGTAGAAGCAGAGCCTCAGGTTACAGCCGACAACTGAAGACGATACTACTAGAGGTAAGTGATGTCCAACACCGACATTAAAGAAAATGATCCGGATTGACTTTTGCTAGCTGTCCTGGCCACCGCTCAATCGTACCGAGAGCGCAGCCTCGGACCGGAAATAGTCAATCATGTGCGATCAGTCCGGTATCGGATTAGGCAAGGTTCGCTTCGGTCCTGAGCCAAATGTGCTGAGTTCGTTCTCGAATATTTTGAAGTGTTGTATCTCTAGTGGCTTGTTTCCGAACTGGGGTGAACAGATAAACGAAACAGTTACAAAATGACATGAAGTTCAAATGATCATCGAATTTTTCTACTTCAACTCACATTGGATTCGACAAAAAAATAAACTTATCAGGTACGAATTTGATTTGGAAAATGCCCTACGATTCGATTGCAAACAAATATCTTTGATTTGTACACCCTCCGGGAGTCAGAAATGACATTTGGTCTAGCCGATCGCTGGTCTCTGCGTGTATTTTGTGAACTCTGAGTTTGTACATCCAGAGGCTTGACTACCGAGCGGAACATATGAGCCGTACATAGTCTTTCCTGTAGGATGTTGTTAGGCGACTCTTGCCTAGTAGAAATTTCCCTCTGAGCTGGATGACTGGACTGGGCTGGACCAGGGTGTCATTTTCAAGCTCCTGTTTTGAAGTTGCGATCTACGACTGACTGCGGTGGACCACGCATCTACCGCGTTGATACGCCAGGACGTGTCTCGAACCGTATTGGTTGCGCCTAAACTTGTCTCCCTGCAGTGCATAGCCTAACACATTCATTATTTTCGGTTTTGAAACCATCTAGAATTTCTGTCTTCGTCGTGGAAAACTGATTTCTCTCTCGAAAAAATAAACGCAATAGGGCACTTTGAAAAGGAACTGGAACGCATGCTGCGAACACAAAGTTCCGTATAGGTTTTCGAGCATAAGGTTTGCACATATGCATGCGTTGTCATTGCAAAAAAAAAATTAAAAAAAATCAAATTGTGACCTTGACAGCTATTGAAACGGCTAAAAGTGCGAGCTTGATTTATCGAAATTAATGAATTGCAGGCTTGACTGCGTTGATACTTATGTCGTGTGACAACACTTTTAAAAGTCGACATGAAAAATAAGCACGTTTTAATATGCTTTTGAACGGTGGTTCGGGGCATTTACTCATCGGGCCCTTTGACAGGATTGAATTCCGAACTGAAACCCTTACGACCGTCTTTGTTGCAGGAATAGATCCCTGAGTGCAGTGAATCTATTGTCGTCACGATGACACTCGGCGAATGTCACAATTCACCCTGTAACGAATGTGACCCTATATTCGTTGAAAATCAGTGCAGCCATGATACTGGCGTCCCTGTGTTTCATCTCTCTGTCCCTGTCGAACTCACGGGGCGTTCCGTGTGGGTGCGAGAGAAACCGGGCGACAAAACGCGCTGTTCACTGCCTAATGGCCGACCGCGCCAGCCCTAGGCTGGAGGGCCCCACCCACTCCACGCGCACCACTCTTCGACTCCAGTTTCAACACTCACCTGCTGCTGAGCAAATTTACTCGCAACACGCCAGTGTGTGCGTGTGTTTGTGTTTACGTGTGTGAACGTCGTCTGTGTGAAACGTGTACGCTGGAGGCTGTTATGGTATGTTGTTATTGTGTGCGCGCGACCCCGATGACGTGCCTCGCGGCGTCCGCGCACACGAGGTACTCCGCGCTCGGCGATGCCACCCAACCTGTGGCACACTGCAGCACAGTATGGTGGAACGACCCATTTTTTCGCACTGGTTTTGCTCAATTTCAGTCAAAGCTATGCTCAAAAAACTACATGTCAATTTACTGTTTAGAATTTCGTCTTTTCTTTCAGTTCTTGTTTTTTGAATACTTAAAACTTTGAAATTTGAAACTTTTCAATGCCAAACGCGTACACGTGACTTCTTAGCAGTATCTTATCAATTTTTTCTCGCATCCAAAGATGACGATTTGAAAAGGTCTTTAGAGCCATCCTGAAAACTTTTCCGGAAAGAAGACCCGCGTGTCAGTAAAAGAAAGCCAGCAGTAAAGGCCATTTTGTCCTAAATGCGTGTGGGCCGAGGTGTGGGCTGTGGCTTGTTGCGTCCCGATGCATGAGCCAGCAACACGCTTCACGCCTGCCGTGCAAGGAGGGAGGGGGCGCAAAGCCCCAGGCACGCGTGGAGTATGCGGTGTAACGAGGACATTAGAAGCAGACGAGAGTCGTTTTCCTCTCCGGTTATGGACTAGAATGGCAAGCTAGGCGCATCCACGCGCGTTGGGACTCACCTACGACGGTGAGGTTGTACCGGAAAGAGCGCGACGCCGAGTGCCGGAAGTCGACCCTGCAGCGGTACACGCCCTCGTCGTGCCTCCGGATGTCGTTCACCACCAGCTGGGCCGTCTCGGACACGGTGCGGAAGTAGGCGCGCGTCCCGAAGCCCTCCGACAGGGACTGGTGGGTGGCCTCCTCGATGGGCTTGCCCCGGACGTCCAAGCTGCAACAGAAGGAGGAGGAGAAGGCATTAGTTTGGGTGCGAGTGGGCCGAGGTGGAACCACTTTTGGTGTTTGGGGGACACAGGATTTCTGAAAGGAAGATATATCGCAAGATTTCAACCGATTTTACGCCCGAAATTTTGCTTGTTCGTTCTCTATATTGATGAAAATTTCAGACTTCCTGAGGTTTTGGGCCCTTTAGTGGACGCAGAACATCACACTCTAAATGTCTCATGGTGGAAGGCTGCACCAACATATAACGAAGATTTTGTCTAGAATACAAACGAAATTCGTGAAAATATCTTTAAGGTTAAGTGCGTTTGCAATGGTATGTTATAATCTCAGCTGTAGCACCATAGTGTAAACAATTCACCTTAATACAGGCAGTCTCGACTTTACAACTGCATGAGTGCACAAGGAGTTGCCCCCTTGTCAGGGTAATGTTTTCAACTTTATCCTTACATTCGTTTTCCTAGTTCGAAATGCGAGTCCAAGGCATTGATTTTCCACCCCGGGCGATATGAATTGCTTTCCATAAGGATCGTTGTAACCCGAGTTGGCAGCCCCCGGCCCTTGTCCTTGTCCACGCTGCCTACAGGTTGGGGCGCTCGCTGCGGTGCGGCAGACCGATTCCGAGAGTCGTTTTCGTCGCTCTGTCTTTCTCGCAGTCGTGGGGCGGGGCGTGCCTTACAAGTGTGGGAGAGACAGAGCGACGAAAACGACTCTCAGTCTGCTGGGGCGAGTCCCTGCCCTGCCGCAACGCCGGGGCCTTCCTCTACATTCTCAACTTGTGCTCGCCAAGTTTCGTCTGTAAACTGGAGGAGCGGGAGGGAAAGTCTGTGCAACAATCACAATTATAGGGCGTTTCTCTGTTGGGAAACTCGTGGGTCGGACCAGTCCGGACCAGCAGACTGATTCCGAGAGTCGTTTGCGCCCGCTCTGGCCCTCTCTCTCGCAGTCATGGGGCGTTCCTTGTTGGTGCGAGAGAGGCAGAGCGACGAGAACGACTCTCGGAACCAGTCTGCAGGCGGGGCGGGCCGCGTGGCGTGGCCCCGTGAGGGTCCTGCCGGGCGTGCCGGCGTTCGGGTAACGTGCACACGGCGAACAAGGGACTGGGGACCGAGCGACAGCGAATTAGCGTCGCGGGGACGAGGTCGCGTCATCTGCGTCCACCGCGCGGGTTACTCTTCGCTGCTGTGAAACTGATGCGTACACTGGTAAAACTAAAGCGTAGCATTACCCTCTGTTTTCAAGCGTAATCTGGTTACGCTTGAAATCAAGCGTGTAGTTGTACAGTGTTGTCCAGTTGTACACAGTAGTTGTACACAGTGTAGTTGTACACGGCAAATGACTTAGGGTGAAAGGCTCACCAACATATTATGGTGGAGATTTTCTCCGTAATACCAACGAAATACACCCTTAAAACCTTACGAAGTATTTTGAGCATACATTCGTACAAACAAATTTGCTTTGTTAGACGAATAAAGAGTTCGTAAATTACAAAGGATTTTCTTTGTAAGCTTACGTATGCTCAAAATACTTTGTTATAATAAACTGCTCTGCTTTGTAAGGCCTGAAACAGTTTGTAAGGTTTTCTCAGTGTACGTTCAAATATCTTTAAGGGACAGTGAATTCTTAATGGCATGTTATGAAGTCAGCTGCACCACCATGGAACATTTTCACCATAATGTGGAAAATCTTTCTTCACTGTACAACATTTAGAGTGTAGCAGGATCTTATTTCATCCCGTTCGATTATCACATTCCCTGTTCACAGTGAACTGTAACTGTGAATTTCCATGTAAATTTTTGGCGATAAATTCTCAATTTTGAGAAGAATGTCGATATATTTTCAGTAAATTACAAATTCATTACGAATTTTGGGGTACTAATTTGGCTAGAGTTATTTCTACTCGTCAGCCTCAAAGCAAAGAGAAAGCAGGTTTCTCATTGTGCGACACACGTGGCGAAGAAAGCATCAACAAGTGTCGTTTTGCCCGCTTTTGCCTGAGAACGGTTTGAGCTTAAGAATGGTGAGCGACCCGGTTTGGATTTGCCGCTCTGCCGGCGTCGCTCTTTGCTCATTATAGCGAGCCACTTCCACCGGTGTCGTGTCCACCTCCCCGGGGATCGGTGCTGCTCCAGGGGTGGAGGGGCATTACCTCGCAACCCTCAAGCAGGCCGCGCACAGTGGGCCAGAAGACCCGCGCAGGCGGCCGAAACTCTAGGCGCGTTTTGAGTTTCTGAGTACTGGTACTTGAACTGAACGTGTGATCACACCAACGGATTCCTCCTTCGTAGAGCAATCCCTTGGTGGGCACGCAAGCTCCGTGAGCAAATTTGCTTCTTTTTTGTCCTTCTATTTTAAAGGAAGATTTAAGACTTCTAGAGATTGAAGGCACTACAGCGACAACGAATTTCTTGAGTGCCCCCTCCCCCCGACCTGAAGTCAAGCGCAGAGAAGAAATAATCTTCTGTATTAAGGTACGTAGGAGAGGAGAACTCTGTTTGAAGCCAAGCTTAAGAACTGCGCTTCAGTCCTACGAGTGATGTATTTTAGCTGTAAAGTCTGTTCATGTCATGCGTGTAGCAGTGCAAAATGTTTTTTTTTTTTTTTTGGGACGGTGTAGGCAGCGTAGTTGAACGCTTTAGGAAGGGCGTAAGGTCTCCAAGTGTAGTTGTGTGTCTGAATGAAACGTTGAACTGCGCTTTAGTTTCCCAGTGTAACGACTGGAAGGACCTTTTGCATAGTGATGAGTTTAATTTTCATTGTTTCGCCCCCGAGCCGCGCCGACGCCGACCTGCATTCAAGCAAGGCGGTAAGTTTTCCTTTAATTTCAACCCATCACCCGCGACCCAGTTCTATTTCGGGTTTCAATGATGCCAGTGGGGCCAAGCCGCAGGCCAAGCAGCGCCGCTAAGGGCAAGGACGGCCGCACAGTGGGCCAGAAGACCGGTGGAGGCGGCCAAAACTCCAGACGCGTTTTGAGCTCCAGAGTCGCTAAATGGGACTTGAATCGTACGTGTGACCCCACCAATGGTTTGCTCTCCGAACGAGGAATCCATTGGTGGGGTCACACGTTCAGTTCGAGTCCTGTTTAGCGACACCGGAGCTGAAATCGCGTCTGGAGTTTGGGCCGCCTCCACCGGTCTTCTGGCCCACTGTGGGCCGGGCGGCCCTTCCGTGTACCGGCGCGGACTGCGTGTACCGCAGCAATGAAAGGTGTGGGGCCCCGCCACGCCCCGCCCCGCCCCGCGCGGCCACACGCAGACCAAAGTCGAGCCGAATACGCGCGCCGAGCCATAGGCAGGCAGGCCGGGCTGACAATTGTGGCGGGGCGGGGCGTACCGGCGGGGCGTACCGGCAGCCGGCGGGACCTCCCCATCTGATAAGGCGCGGCTAATAGATTTCTTGCCGTACATTTTTGCGCCGCGCGGCAACACAAGCAAATTACCGTGGCATTATGCCGCGCGGTGTGCCTTACACACGGCACTGACCTGGCCAGTGGCCGAGCCCTGCCTTGGCCCTGCCGGCCCTGCCCTCTCGCTGTCGCACTTGAGTGAAAAGTAGACGGTTGGGCCGGCCGAGCGCGCCGCTCGCCCCCATCATTTCAATATTTGACGTGGCCTGGCGGGGCCTGGCACGGCCTGGCGGGGCCTGGCGTGGTCGGGGCACAGAGGGTTCCAGGGGCAGGGGGGAGCGTGCAGCGAAAATATGGCGTGCTGGAAACTGGGAGACGCGGGAAAGAATACACGCCCTTGCGCGAGTTGCTCTGGCCGCTGCGCAACCACCGTCATGGTGCGGTTCGTGTTATTCTCGTCTGTTTTTCTTTTTTTTTGCGGTGTATGAATGAGAGGAGGTGAGTCGTTAGCCACTAGAAGCTCGGCGAACACGTCGTTCAGCCGTCCGCCGTGCTTTGCAGTCTTTCTGGCAGCCACGCCTTGCGTCGCCTTGCGTTCGTCATTAGTTTCGCACTGTGTTTGCTTTGCTGTCGGTTTGGCCTCTAAACTGAGGTACGCCTTCTCTGCGAGGGCGATGGATTCGTAATTTTTACCAAATATATTACACTCACAGCTACACTGTAGAAAAAATCCACGGGAAAAGGTACAGGCACAGTCTTTGGTAGACAATTAGCCTGGTACCACCGTACCTCAGCCAGTACGGCTTTTGGGGTACGGAGTACGGTTTTTCATAACATAGGCTCTTATGGGAAGCACGGTTTATGGGTACAGTTGTTCTGTACACCATGAGATACGGTCTAGCCGTACCCTTTTCCTTGAAATTTACGGCCTTTTTTAACATTTTAACAATGTACGGTTATTGTTAGTTTGATGCGAGGAGAAATGGCTTTGAACTTTGGTGTACATTTTCTTTGAATTCCACGTGAATTTTGGATTAAGTTCCATGAATTAAAGCGAAATTTCCATGAATTTTCAAATTTTCCGTGAATGTCAGCACTACCTTCACTAAATTTTGAAGAATATCTTTGAATTTCGACTAAATTCCATGAATTTTCAAATTTTCTTTATCTAAATTAGAGATTGTCTATGAATTTGGGTGTCAGAACATTTTTGGGGTTTCCCTTGGTTGAACACAAGCACTGTGCTCCCCCGCGGTCGAGCGATCGACTCTCGCGGTCGAGCTATCGACTGGCCCGGCCCGGCGAGGCCTTTGGAGCCACCAATCAAATCCCGGCGGGTGCGAACGACTTTTAGAATGCGTGCGGCCGCCATGGCGCGCCAGAGGCCGGGCCGCCGGGACCAGTGGGCCCGTATATCACTCTCCTGACCAACACTCCACTCCCTGACTTGACGACCAATTTTTTGAATAATGCTCTCGTGTCAAGGCGCACTCGACACCCCGGCTGTCCGACCAGCGCCGCGCCGCCGCGCCGGCCAGTCTGCATCGACAGAAAAATATGCTATCGGCGCGACAAATTATTTCCTCCTTATTTTGCTTTCTGCATAAGTTAAGGGGCGCCGCGCGGCCGGCCACCCTGCTCGCTGTGGGGCGCCAGGACGCCAGGTGTGGCCACGGACAAATCGCAGTAATCAGAGCCTTTTCATTTCGACGGCGGCGCAAAAAAATAAATAAACAAAACGAAAGCGAAAGGAGCGGCAGAGATAACTCAATGGGAATAAAGATGGTGTGGGAATGAGAACAACCTTACGGCCCGCGGCACGAGAGACAACAACAGCTGTATATCAGCGTGGAGGTCGGAGGAAATTAAACCATGAGCGTCTTCGGTGTCCAGGCCTGTACAGGGCCCGCAGGCCGAGTGGCATGTCCAGGCCCAGTGAGGCGCGGCCTGCCGGCCTTGGGGTGGCCAGCGGAGGCTTCACGAAGGGGATTCAACAGCGCGTGGTTCAAATTTCTAAGTGATTTATTTTACCTGTGGAAGTTTTAAGTGACTGTGAAAGAAAGACCCTCCAAACAAGAAAGAAATGTGAATTTTATGCGGACGAGGAACGCAAGAAATTTTAACGGTTAAGTAGAATGCAGCATTGTAGGTCTTAAGTTAAATGTTAGTTGGGGCTACACGGTAAAAACGGTACCTGGTTTTCCCAGGAGCCCTATGGCGACGACATATGCGATTTCCAGGGGGTTCCTGGGAAAACCAGGAACCGTTTTTACCGTGTATCTCTGAAAATTGAATGGAAATGGCCGAAATGAAGTGAAAAAAGAGTCTTGCCTAGTTTTGGTCAAACAAAAGTGTCGCTGAACTCGGATCAGGTCAAAATGTGTGGCAACAGTGCCAACACACAGAGGTCAATGGTTCCTATCTCAACGTGGTTCACAGTTCTGGCTAAACAGTGGTCGGACAAAAATGTCTGATCTGATAATTTTTTGGTGCAGCTCTCAGGCCTGGCCAAAACTTGGTAAGACTTCTAGTCTCCTCCCTGCTGGAGAGGCGAGAAATCTGACGTAAGGATTTGCAGTGTTTCTAACCTATATTCCCCCTGCGGGCTCGTCTCGCGCGCTCGACCCAAGCTGGCACCAAGCTGCCAGCAGGACTGATGCAGTGGTAATTGACGGACTGGTCCGAGGGACAGACGGCGATCGGGGTCAGCGAGGCGGTGTCGGCCCTTCGAGGGGGAGTGAGGTCGTCGGGCATGCTGCAGACTGATTCCGAGCGTCGTCTTCGTCGCTCTGTCTCTCGCGCACTCGTGGAACGTCCCTTATGGATGCGAGAGAGACGGAGCGTCGCAAAGGACTCTCAGTCCGCTGCTGACGGGCAGCGAGTCCTGGAATGGCGACTGCCTTCCCTTTCCCTTCGCCTTTGAGGAACGCACTGCCGTCGCAAACGAAAGAGAATATTACGACTCTGGCGTTCCGTGGAGCACAACAACGGCGGAATATATCAATGATGCTGCCGGGTCTCAAAGGGCGGGCAGTATAAAATCACGTCATTATTATGTGAGCAACGAGGCTTCTGCTTGGACAAGTGCCTTGTCCGCCGTAGCTTTCCCTCTTGCCCTGAAGCGCCTTGGCGACTAAACCATCTCGGTGGTCTTCTGAAATTCGGATCGCCACTCGTACTGGAACCGGAGGGTAGAAAAAAGTGACCTCCGCATCCGTAAGCACAGTGAAAACGATATGCCAGAGCGTTGCGAGTCTGCACTCTGAAAGTCTGCGGACAATTTTTGTAACCAACTGGACGTAATTTTGGTCATCTTCAAATCTGGTGACACAATTTGAAACCAGCCCACCACTAAAGCTGGTTATAGTGAAATATTACATACGCACCGAACTATTCCTACAGCTGCTAAGAAAAATTGTCCATGGACGTTGGTAAAAACGTTGTCTGCTTTTCCCAGGAAGCCTTTGCGTTGAAGACAGGCGATTTCCAGGGAGTTCCTGGGAAAAACAGGAACCGATTTTACCGTGTGAGTGTACTGCTGTGTTTTCAAATACTGCGGACGTCGTCGAAGGTCGCGACTTTCCAAATTAATGCTCCAAGTTAACAGAGCAGCACACCTGCTGCTTTAATTCAGCACAGGTTCGGGCCGCGGCGCCACCTTTTCCATTTGATGCACCGCGCCTCGCCACGCTCCGCCTTGCCAAGGCCTGCCACGCCCCGCCACGCCCCACCTTGCCACGCCCCGCCACGGCCAGGCGCCTCGGCGTCGTGAAAAGCAAAGCTTTCATTTATGGGCGGAATGAGTTTCTCACGCGCTTTAAGCGGCGCGTCTGAAAGGATTTAAATTACTCTTGCAACGGCCGACCGCTTCGCTCGCTGCCCTGCCGCCCCCGCGCTGGGGCCAGCATTGATGCTTCTGAAGCCACGTGGCTGCCGCAGCACAGTGGGTCAGCTCGGCAGTCTGATTGCGAACCCCGCTTCGTCGGTCTGTCTCTCTCGCGCCCCTACGGGACGCCCTACGGGACGCCCTATGAGCGTGATAGAGGCAGCGACAAGAGCTTGTTCTATTCTATTCGGAATCAGCTTCAGTTTAGTTTGGAAACGGGAGGAAAACAGATTGAAATGTGCTACATTTTACTTGTGCGTTGTGAGTTAAAATAAACTTGACAGAGGTTAAAAACAACGGAAAGGAAATTTTTTGGACTGGTTTCCTTTTGAGTCGATTTAGTTTAAGATAAGTTACGGGACATCGACTACCATCTGGAAAATTTTCTTAGAAATGGCATTTTGTGTAAGTATAAGATACTAAGTTACCCATCCTTTTTTTCGTTCCTAACACTTATTTAGCTTTTACTCTACAAATCGAAGAGCGTACATTGTATGCTCTAACTGGAGCATGCCTGCAAGCACGCTCTAGCTAGCGCATGCCTGCCAAGTATACACTTACAAGTGCATACATGCCATGTACACGCTAACTGAAGCATGCATGTACTGCATAAGGGATAGGGAGTTGCCTGCATCAGGAAGCGTGTACATGGCATGTATGCACTAGTAGAAGCATGCTTGGCAGGTATGCGCTAGCTAGAGCGTGCTTGCAGGCATGCTCTAGTTAGAGCATACAATGTACGCTCTTCGATTTGTAGAGTAGTTCAGTATTTTCAGTTAGTCTATCTGACTCGACCTCTTTGGCGGTGTGGAAGCACTTCAGTACTAAATTAACGTCACTGATTGTTTTCTTGATACGTGTGCTATTAAGGGAAACTGAAACCGTGTTGAGTTTCTTCTGCCTAAACTCAACCTAGGCCCACCACGGCGCAGCCTTGGGGTGACCTTGCGGTTGACTTCTGCGGGCCGGGCGTTGCTGCGTCCTGACCTCCATAACCCTGCCAGCCGCACATATTGAGTCCCCGGCCTCCCCGCGCCCTGGAGGGGCACCTTCCCGTTTTTACGGTGGCGGCCCGGCCGAGCAGGCAGCCAGCCAGCAGGCAGCCGGCCCGCGGATCCCCGTAAAACTTGTCCCTGGTTGTTGTAAAATGCTTCTCTTTTTTTTACTCCCCGGCGTTGCCAATCGCGGGGCGTGGGTGCGGACCGGAGTGGCCAATTCGGGGCCCTGCCGGCCGCTCTGTCTCTCTCGCTCCCGTGGGGCCCCGCGAGGGGCGCGAGAGGGACGGTGGCGGTCCGGACTCAGCCCGCTGGCCTTCCCGGAGACGCTTTAAACGGCCACGGCCCGCGCTGCTGCCGAGACTTTCGGAAAGACGGACAAGTTACACTGGGCTGACTTTAATCCGCAGTGGATTTCCTCCCGTCTCCCCTCCCCGTTCCTCCCCTCTCTCCCCTGGTAGTCGCCGTATCTCAGCGCCCAGCGTGTGGGACGGCGTGACCCCGGCAAACGTGCCCCTTTAGCACCCTCCGTGCTCCGGGCCGCTCCGGGTTTCCGGGGCGCCGTCCCGCCATTCCGGTGCACTGGCGTCCTTCAAGTCCTGGAAGGCCTGGCAGGGCAGGGCGGCCCCGGCCCGGGGCTCCGTCCTCTTGGTTTATTTAAAGCACGGCCAAAGTTTCATTTGGTGAGAGTAGACTGACTTCTTGGCTGCCAATGAGAAGCGGCCAAGTGGTTTGCTGGCCCCCGCGTGCGCTGCGACGACGACGGGCTCGCATCGGTTGTGTCGTTTCCTCCCTGACTCCTGAGAGGGAAGTTTATTTCGGTCTGAATATGTTTGAGATAGGTTAATCAGCTTTTGAATTATGGATTTGTGCTTTTAAAGTTTTTGACAGATCCTCTAAGGATACGTGGGGTGCGTTGCCCTACGTGTGCTCTGCTTGACGCCGAAATGGGGGTGCACCTGTGCTGGCTGTACGAATGATTGCGAGTGCTCATTTCCTGTCTGCGGGTGATATTATTGTTTAACGAAACCTTCCAGCAGTAAAAAGGGGCTGTTTTGTGCCTGAATGCGTTCAGAACAGACTCAAATATGTTTAGAATAATTTCGGAGTCTTCAACTGGGCTCGTGCGCACGCGCATTTTAACGGATCCTTTCCTGAACGCCTCTTTTTACTGAGTGCCGTTATTTTTCAAAACTATCACCCACGCGCTCGCCATCACAAATTTTGTATACTAGCTCATATAAGTGTGCGGTACTTTTCTCCGTCCAAGGTGACAATCCAAGGACTTTGAGGTATGTCATTTCAAAAATCGATAAAACTCATCACGAAAGCTTGCCCAGCGCTTTCTGCCGTCAGACTGTTCTAATCATGGTTTGATTCAAAGTAAAATAAGTACGAAGGACCACTCGGTATACTGATACGACTCTACTCTCTATGAGTGCAAGGGGGAATACACCAGTCCACACACACCAGCAGGAGACGAAGGACAACAGTTGACAGTCTACATGACGTGGCACCAAGTATGGCAACCTAGTCCACATGGCGCGAACCTTCAAGTTACACTTAGAACATAAGCCCTTCTGAGTCTCTACTCAGAACACAGACTGCAGAACAGCGTGACAGTATTAACAGGAGGAGATGTTCACTCTACTAAAAATGTCCTGTCAATGCCGTTAATTTATTACTAGATTTCACTGTAAGTCAATTCACAGCGTTTACTGTGATCTGCTCACGCGATTCACTGTGATCTTGTTCACGGTGTTCACTGTGATCTGGTCTACAGTAAACACTGTGAGTTTGACGCCGCTGAGCACCGAAGTACTGCAAATCAGGCTCCAATTCACGGCGTTTACTGTGGCCAGATCACAGTGAACACTGTAACCGAGATCACAATGAACGCCGTGAATTGCATAACAGCAAACATTGGTAATAAATAATCGGCGTTGACAGGACATTTTTTGTGGAGTGTTCTGGTATAAAAAGGTAAATGCACTGCAATGCACCCTTCACAGTACCAGGACCCGGGGTCACTCGCAAGAACGAACACCAACGCGACCAGCACACTGCGAGCAGCAGCAGGGAAAGCAAAGCCACACAGTCTTTGGCGAAATACTCGAGTCTGCAGCACAATGGAGAGACCCAGTGCGACGCGAAGGGTATGAATGGAGGACCATAGCCCCGCCGCAGTCCCGCCACAGCCCACCGCACCGAACCTATAGAGCACCCCAACTGACCCGTGCGATTTTTCATCCGAAGCAATTCCTCTACTATCCTTCCCAGGGCCTTGTTCCATTGCTCTGTTTCTGGAAGAGGAGGAAGGGAGGGGGGAGATTGTGGGCGTGCAGCGTGCGATTGCAATCAGCTGCTTTCCGGTCGCAATCCGGCACTGCCTCATCTTGAAAGCGTCATTCCCATCGCCCTGCCTAAACGGAAAACGAAAACGGTCGCAGAACTTCAGTCTAAATTCATCCCAAAAACAATGTAGGGCTCCAAAAACTTGACGAGAAAAATGTTTCTTGACTTTGAAAGCAATTTCGTTCCTTTTTACAGTGCGAAACTCCCTGCGAACTGAACGCTGAGTTGGATTAGCTTCTGCGTATTTGCAAGGCAGTCCATCAACCATAATCCATCTCGACTTGCCGCGGCTGAGGTTAGTTTCCTCTCTGAATCTGTCGCGTTTAGGAAGCACGTTATTTGCAGTCTTGCAAAGTACAGTCGGCTCGGGGTTCCCGCAGGCGGTTCACGATTCACCCGGAAACACACACTCACACACACACACACGTAGCTGCACACACAACACAGTGAAACCCCCTCCTCACTCGCCCGCAGACGTCAACACACACTAGCGAAACTCTACTTTGGAACTCCCTGTTGCACCTCCCAGTGCGTCCAGGAGCCACCGGGGGGACCCCCTTCCTGCCCCACCCCCTCCCCGGACCATTTCCGCTTTCCTCCGGCCCGCCGTGCGAACACAGATTAATCCCTTTCCCCGTGGGAACTGCATTCGCTGATTCCATCCAGTTTGCTGCTCCGGACTCCGGACGGCGAAAAGGAGGGGAGGGGGGAAAGGAGGGGGGCGACACACTCAAGACTCGGACGCAGCCGCACCATTAGCGGCTTAACGCATTCTTAAAACGCGTCGAGCACCACGGGAAAAGGGGAGAGAGGGGAGGGGGGCTTGTCGGGCCATCAGACGCACCTGCGGCGACAGGGGACTCGGCCACCAGGGGCCCAGAGAGCGGCGAAAGAATGGGCGACCGCCGCACCGCGCCTAAGTCCGGGGGGGTCGTCGTGTCAGAGCAATAAAACAACCTCCCCACCCCTTTGGACGTTTTTGTCGCGCGTCTCCCTCATCGCTTTCATCTTCTTGGTGAACACGCTACGCCCCCCCCCCCTGCCTCTTTCTCTCGCCCATGTATTGAATAAAATCGATAGCCGGATACAGGCTCATCGGTATTGGCGAAAGGAGCAAAGAGAGCACACACAGGGCAGGGACATAAATGCATAACCGATTTGAGTTAGCTGCGCCGTCGGGCCGCCACGCCGCGCCCCTCCTCGCCGTGCCGTGCATACGCTAGCGGGGCTGTCAGCCGGCCCGTCAGGCGATCAGCATCAATATCGCTGGGGGATCGCCCCCCATCGGCCCTTCGGCCCCTCGGCCCTCGCGGTCGCTAATTTCCACACCAAGGGGACAGCTCCAAACCGTTTGCTGTCCGGAAGAGGCATTTTTTTACGCTTCATTTGGCACAGCACGTTTTTGCGAACCCGATCGTAGAATGCCAGGTGCGTTGGGGTATGTACACTCACAACCTGTGATCCGATTACTCCGCTCTAGTACGCCTCAAGTTAACCGCTAAAAACACCCCCAAAAATAGGAAAAATTGCGCTGCTATTATTACGCGTGCTTTTACAACTCGACTACTTGCCTAGTAGAGTTAGCATGCCCCCTAGGAAAAATGACCTGCGTGTTGCGCTAAGAGTGAGTGCATGCCCCTTACCCAAAAAGAGAAATGTCTTGCAAATAAATATGACCTGACTTTTCGGTGCAAAGCGTACTACAAAGCAAAATTCTCATGAAAAAACTGGTCGAGAGATGGCTCGAACTCAAAGACATCTAAGGGTGCAGTTTTCGTGAACCTGCTCTTTTCTTCCCTACCTCCAGTGTTTGAAAGACGTCTTGAGTAGAAAATCGTGCACGTTCGACAGAAAGGTGCACAAAGATCATAGTTCTACGGTAAGCCGTGCTCGAGAACTTCCTGTGAATACTCCCCATTCCCATACCGGGTGTACTCAAGTCAGTTCGCAGAGCGCGCACACACACACACGCACACCCTCAACCTGACGACCAGCTCCGCCACCGAAAGTGGATCCCCCTCCCCGCCCCCTCAATTCTTCATGCGGCTCGTGGCGGTCGCGGAGCGGCGAAGCCGTGGCCGTTTCCAACAATGATAATGAGCTAATACAAAAGTCACACTGACAGTCACGCGAGCGCAAACACACACGCAAACACTCACACACATGCCAACACACTTACACACACACACACGGGGCTTAAAGCTCTCCTGGCAAGCCGCACACGCTTTCCCCCACCTCTCTCTCCCTCCCTCCCTCTCTGTCTCTCTCTCTCGTCTCTCTCTCTCTCTCTCTCTCTCTCTCTCTCTCTCTCTCTCTCTCTCTCTCTCTCTGTTCCCCTGGTCGCCGGTTCCGTGAGTTCATTTCCTACTTTCCTTTCATTTACGATTCAACGACGCTGGCATCTGCCTGCATCCCTGCGAACGCACGGCGGTGCCGCTGCCGGCGGCCGTGGAGCCAAGTCGAGCGGATATTGCGTCACTCGCAACCCTTTAGCGGCGATGTGCCGCGACAGGGAGCCTTAATGGCTTTTAATCAGACGCGCGGACGGACAGACGGGAGACGGACGGGCGGAGGGGGAGGGGGGTTTGGGGAGAGGAATGAACAGGGGGACACTTATTACAAGCAGGGAGGAGGCCCGGAGGCCCGGCCCCGCTTTGCATGTAAGCAAAGTATCACACGACAGGTGCCGCGAAGATGCAGCGACCCGAAGGCAGATTACGCCGTACATCAGGCCGGCTAATGAGGCGCAGGTAATCAAGCTTCCTCGACGACCGGGGCGCCGTCGCACCAACATTTGCATCCCGGTGACAAACGAGCGCTGCTATCTCTGCCATCGGACGACGGCTGGCCAAGGTGCAGCGGCGCACGGTGGGCCAGAAGACCGACGCAGGCGGCCAAAACTCAAGACGCGTTTCCAGCTCCACAGTCGCGCTACACATGATTCGAAACGGACTTGCGACCCCACCACTGGATTCCTCGTTCGGAGAGCAATTCATAGTCACACGTTTCACTAAGGGAGACCCGCAGTTAGGACACCCAATTCCGCAATGAAGTAAAGTTGAGTGTAAACCGACTTCTATTTTAAGAATCTCATGTATAATTGGGGAACAACACGGTCATGACCGGTGCAGGGATGGCCTTGGAAAGAGGGAGAAAACTCCATGTCTGTTACAAACTGCTCCTACCATCACTTACAATGCCCTCAGGCGTTGTGTCTTGCGTTGCGCAAGACACATTTTCTTGTTCCTAACCTGTGGGAACGGTTGTGGAAAGTGTAATAATATGGCCTACCCCCTTTCCACAGTCACACTCGTGGCGTGGCCAGCCAGACGCCTTTCAGGGCGTTTGACAGTTAGACAGCTTTGAGGGGAAGCAGAGACCGAAACTATTGATTTTGTATCAATGTGGCCAGTATCCCTTCCACCATCATAACATCTTCGGCCTTTATACACGTCTTGAAAGATATTTCACGGCGGCCTCCAGTCTCAACCGGACTATCGTATTGCAATATTCCCCACTTAATAAACTGTAATTTAAACAACTATGGAAACATTTCGCAATAAAATTACTACAAAAGGCTATTTTATCGGTAAAACTGAAAAAAACATTGCAATAAGTTTGTAATTGCACCGCAGAGTGCGGATACATCGCGGAAATCACAAACTCAGTTGCAAAAATGTGTATAACATAGTAAAAGAATCGTGAAATGAATTACAACAGTGGTTCACTTGACCTCAACGTCGAGATCGTTACGGTGCACCTGCCGAACAAACTTGTAAAAAATAGAGGAAAAAGAAAACACAGTGAGGAGAGGGGGGGGGGACTCGAGGGGCTCATCCGAGAGAGGGGCGGACTGCAGGCCGCACTGATCGTACATCGATCAAGCAGGCCACGCTATGCAAGCAATATTATTTATTTCGGCGGGAGCACGCCCCGAAACCGTGCGCACGACCCGGCACGGCCCGGCAGGGCCGGCCCATTGATGAATGTGCATATTTGATGGCGCGGCTCGCCACGGCCCGGCCGTAAGGGCACGGGGGCGGAACCAGTGGCGGGGCGCGCAGCCGCGCACGCTGCATGCAGCATGCACACGCAAACCTGGCGGGGTAGCCTGGCACGCTGGCGGCGTACTGCGGCGGGCCGTACCCCTGGCCGTCGGCAACCGTACCTGCAAACAAGAAACGGACATCGTGTTAAGTTGGCTCTGCTAACGTGATTCGAAAGGGCGGTTTTTTGGACTGCGAGCACATGTCAATAATGCGGACGCAGGTGAAGCAGTCAGAGATCAACGTGTCTGGTCAGAAAAGCGCAGTTGATATCTTGACTTTGAGTCATCCCCCAACCAGTAGTTTCGGCTAAGTATGAAAATCTTAGTGAAATCCTGATCATATGAATGTTCCAGATACCTGTTGTAGGCAACAGGGAGTTGAACCGCTCTTACCCTGCAATTTTCTCTCCGAACTCACTGACTGTTTTTATTTTCTTCGTCTTGAGCAAAGTCTTAAAACGAGATGATCCAAGGGGTTTTTGTAAGGGGGAGGTCTTACAAGGACTTAAGTACTCCTCCGTAAGTCCGAGACTTGGACAGTCGAGCGAGGCGCTTTTACGCCGCAAGCCACTATTGTTGTGCAAGCGGCCACTCGGACCTTGCCGGCAGTGCACTCCATGCACTTCCCGCCCTTCGCCTGCCACTCTCGGGAGCCAAAGTGCCGAAACACCGAGGGCTCCAATTAGAGCTGCCAATCCCTCCAACTCCCTTTAAACTTGACCCGACCCTAAGCGGGCACCGTGCCTGAAGAGAGAAAGCCCCTGGAGGGGAAGTGAGCGAGTGCTCGTCTCTGATACTGGAGCACTTCCTTTCTAAAAACGTCACACTTCACGTTCTAAAATACCAAATCTTGATCAAGAAACAACTGTCCCAATTTTTACCCCGTGTTTCCACTAAACGTGAAATCGATGGGTTTTATTCAAAAGATCTTATCTGGTCGTTTCGGTATAAACAATCTTATCTGCAACGCAAGCAAATTTTGCGAAGACCGAACATTGAAGACAGCTTCAAATTTAAAAAAAAATCATAATTCAATTCACACAAACTTGAAAATGAAAGATGAATTAAACCAGTTGTGTTTGTAAAATCATGCTTGTACTTGTCCCAAAATGTCTAAACTTGGTAAAATTCACTTTGCGTTTCAGATAAGATTCTTCATACGGAAACGACCAGATAAGATCTTTCGAATAGGACCCCTCGAGATGCCTCTCGCTGCCTTATTATAAGCTTTTGTGCCAAGCACTATAAAACCACCAACCCCTGGCGGTGCAATTGTCGTCGGTATTCACGGAGTCACTCTTTCGTGTCCTTGATTCCTTCACCGTGCGCGTGGAGCGTAAAACAGGCTCGCCCCCCGCGTGGAAGCAACACGGTGGCGTTCACCTCTTACCGTCGGAATTGTACGGGGGCGCGTAAGCGCGCCGGGCGGAAACGGAAAAATCACAGACCCTTAGCCTCCTCGCCGCATCTTCCCCCCCCCCCCCCCCCCACTCCCACGGCCCGCCACGCCCCCCATTAAATTCGCCCTGATTGCGACCATTCTTATTTCCCCCACTCGGCGAAGGGAGGCGACTTCCTGGAGGGCCAGCAGACTGATTCCGAGGGTCGTTTTCGTCGCTCTGTCTCTCCCGCACCCACACGGGACGCCCCACGAGTGCGAGGGAGACAGAGCGACGAAAACGACTCTCGGAATCAGTCTGCAGGGCCGGGGCCCGGCCACCGCGCCTTCCGCAAGGCCAAGCCGTTCACTCGCGAAAATTACGCTAAAAAGATGGCGGTGGCATCCCCCCCGTCCCCCGCAGGGCCCGCAGGCATTGTTATGGACTTTTTCTTTCCTTTACTTATTTTCAAGGACGACCAACACAACCCGGCTAGTTGGCGGACTCGGCGCCGCCGCCCCGTCCCGCCCGGCCCCAGAGTGAGTTTGTTTTAATTGGAGCTATTTGTTGGTCATGAGTTCCACTGGCGGAACACTTGATGAACTGTATTGATCCGCCTATCGACCTCGCCTCTCACACTTTATGTTGTTGTTCAAATTTTGTACGAGTCGTCACAGTTGCGGTTTATTTTTGTGCAGATGAATTTGAATTTTTGTACGTGATTTTCCTCGAAAATGGATAAGTGTGACCATTTTTTTTACGAAAATCATGCAAAAAGTTCGTCTGTAAAAAAAAAAAACAAAGAAAAAACTGTTACAACCTTAAAATGTGCATGTCATAAAGTGTGTGCGTCCGATAGTGTGCGTGCTTCCCAAAGAGACGCGGACGTTGCAATGATTCGAGAAACGCAATCAGACGATCGCCTTCTAAACAGTACGTTACTGCAGCCGATTCTGTTTGCTCACCCGGAAATCGAGGCGAAGCCGGCAGTCTACTGCAGCGCGCCGCGGCCCGGCCGGCAGGCCGCGTCCGAACATCGTCTGTCTCTCTCGCACTGCCACGGCGTCCCGTGAGGGTGCGAGAGAGACAGAGCGACGAAGCCCGGTTCAGGATCCGCCTTGAGGCCCGCGGGTCGAAAGCGTCAATGGATAATTCCGCTGGAGCACGCCAACCCCGGTAGTTATCTTGCCTGCCCCACTGCCTCGCTGCTGCAGTTCATTACTCTGAAAGCGTTTCTTTGCCAAGTAACGGCCAGGATTTGTTGTCCACTCGCCGGGCCTCAATGAGTGATGGGAAATTGTACCGCATCGCTGCGCTACGGTGCGCCCGGCCCCCCTTTTGTATCGACCTTTAACAGCCTTTCACTTTACTCAATCAGTCCGAAACAAAAGCAACAACAACATGAAATTACAGGCCTGCCAAGTGGAGTGGAAAGGGACAATGGAATTATTCGTGTGACGTGAGCCTCGCATTGGGTAATGACTCGCAGTGTACGTGCATAGGTGCAGCCAAACAGAGCGTCGCGATCAATGGCCTGATTGACTGTGAGTCGGGCATGGCGCCACGCACGGGGTGCGGCTTTGCGTCGCGTCACTGTCAAAATTTGGGTTCAAGGCTCACTTTGCTTACGAGAATGTCATCGAAACAATTAACGACTTTCTCGTCGTTTACGTACCATTTACCGTAGTGATGCATCATTTTAAACCTGTTTAACGTTTCCATATTAAGTTGTGCTCTAATTTCGATAAATTTAAATGTACTTTTACTCCAAATATTGTTCCGATCTGAGCACCATCATTAACCGGTCAATGAAATGTTGAGAGAATGCTTTACATAATTTTAGCACAGCGGTGATTAAACAAGAAGGCATTTGAGAACCGAAACAGAGTGTCGCGTTAATTTAGTGAGATTCGCATATTTGCGGAGATTGTCTGCCTGCGAGCAAAGTTGATTCTGAGGAAAGCAATTATTTTCTTTTGTGACCAGTATTCTTCAAATTGGGTGCGCACAAAACGAAGAATCTTCCAACAAGTAAGTGGAACGTTGTCACAATTCCAACAGGAGGGGGATGTTTCGCAATGGTACAGCGAAACACACAGCAAATGAGGAAACATGTCACGCGGTATTTCCTCAAACTGGTTAAAAATTTCGCGTTCACGGAAGCGAACCTCATCCATGCCCACGCCACCCACATGTGCGTGAGTGTGTGAACGAAAAGTAGAAAAAAAAAGCGCCACCCACAGTTGGCCGCTGGCATTGCCCTCGGCGTGTGTGTGTGTGTGTGTGTGTGTGTGTGTCTAGACCACGACACAGCCCCCGGAATGCCGCGTGGGCGTCGCAGCGTGTCGCGTGCCTTCCAGCAGACTGATTCCGAGAGTCGTGTCGTTCTCGTCGCTCTGTCTGTCTCGCACCTCTATGCGGCCCGCCGAACGAGTGCGAGGGAAACAACACTGAAAACCCAAACGTGGTTTAGACCACAGCACTGGTGTGGTCAAATGGGTGCCATTTTGACCGCATCAGTTGGTGTGGTCTAGACCAGGGGCCACTGGCGGAAGACCGCTGGCCGCACCGTGGAGTGGAGACAGTTTGGAATCAGGCGAGTAGGCCGAGGAGGTTAAATCGGGCGACCCGGGGCTGGTTTGCTGCTTCGTCCAAACGAAGCGAGCACATCGTCCATCTCTCTTGCTCTCACTGACTCCTATGGGGAAAGACAAAAGATGCCACGGAACGACACCAGGGCTCGTACCGGCGGCCCGGCGGCGACGGGCCAGCGCTCTGCTGCCTCGGCTCACGTCGGCCGCGCGACCACACTGTCTGTCCTTGTCCCTCCCTATAACCGTGGGAGTGCGAGAGAGACAGCCACTGCCGGCCGCTCGACACGTTGCGACAGCAGGGGACGGGGCAGCCGCCGCGCCGGCCCGGCCTGGACTTGTGTCTCTCACCTACCTTTCCCATTGCGGCCCACTGCGGGCCGCACTGCGGCCCGAGGAGCGCCTGAGCGGCCCGCGGGCCGCGTGTCTGAGACCCCTGGTCTAGACCACGTTTGGCCACGTTTGGTGTGGTCTAGACCACGTTTGGGCACGTTGGGTGTGATCTAGACCACGTTTGGCCACGTTTGGTGTGGTCTAGACCACGTTTGGTGCGTTTGGTGTGGTCTAGGTGTGGTCAAACTGATGTGGTCAAAATGGCACCCATTTGACCACACCAGTTGGTGTGGTCTAGACCTCGTTTGGTTTTTCAGTGAACACGGCAACGAAAACGACGCTCTCGGAATCAATCAGTCTGGTGCCTTCTTCATTAGCGGCGTGAGTAGGATTCCATTTCGGGGAAAGCGTCGGGAGACTAATTCTCGGAGAGTTGCGTGCGTCGGTCTCTCTCTCTCTCTCTCTCTCTCTCGCCGATACGGGACGGCCCATGAGCGCGAGAGAGAAACACTACGACGAGAACGACTCTCGGAGGAATCGGTCTGCTGGACGTCGCGGACGGACACGTCGCGTAATGCGCGGTTCCTCTCCCCCCCCCTCCCCTTCCCCACCGCGCTGCCCCCCCCCTCCTCCTGCTGTATCAATTCCGACGGCGCTTTTATTTGCCCTTTCCATTTGGGGACGCGGGGCAAAAGGAGAGAGGGAAAGAGGGGCCGGACGGAGTTTGAAGAGGGGACAGGATGTCTTGCGCGCGCGCGCGTGAGTGTGTGTGTGTATTGTGTGTATATAGGTATGTGTAGGTGTGTTACGTGCGCGTAGATGAGTACTCTGTGTGTGTGTGTGTGTGTGTGTGTGCGCGCGTGTGCGTGCTCCTCCTTTTACTGACGCCTCGAGGCTGTCAAACGGGGGAGGGCCACTCACAGTGGGCCAGTAACCGGCGCAGGCGGCCGAAATTCTAGACGCGTTTTGAGCTCCAGAGTCGCTAAATGAGACTCGAATCGAACGTGTGACCCCAC
Organism: Thrips palmi; assembly: GCF_012932325.1. Taxonomy (NCBI): domain Eukaryota; kingdom Metazoa; phylum Arthropoda; class Insecta; order Thysanoptera; family Thripidae; genus Thrips; species Thrips palmi. The sequence continues at coordinate 10,437,703 of NW_023144626.1, read as the reverse complement.
CAATGGATTGCTCTCCGAACGAGGAATCCATTGATGGGGTCACCCGCTCGATTTGAGTCCCATTTAGCGTTTCTGGAGCTCAGAATGCGTCTGGAATTTTGGCCGCCTGCGCCGGTTTCTGGCCCACTGTGCCACTGGCGCCACTGGCCGGGCTGGAGGGCCCGTGGTGGCGCCGTGCCGTCGGGGCGGGTCACCGGATCGTCAACCGATATAGGGGGCGACCGGTCTGGCTGGGCGCGCTGGCCGCGCCACCTGCCAATTCATTTCGGTAATGACCCGGCCTTACGGTGGAGGCTCATCCCATTGGGAGGGCGTGGGCCGCCTGCAGGCCGAGGGTCGTGTTGCGTCGCTCTGTCTCTCTAGCACCTGCACGGGTCGCCCCGTGAGTGCGAGAGAGACGGCGCGACGGAAACGACTCTCAGCCTGCAGGGCCGCGTCGGTCGGACACCGGGGGAGACAAAGGAAACAGCGTGTATTATACTTGGCACTAAAGAAAAAAAGGAGACAAAAAAAAGAAGGGGAGAAAGAAAACAGAAGCCCTGCGCTGCGTCTTTCGACGGCGGGTGGGTGGGTCCGACGCCGACGGGGGGCAGGAAAAAGAATCAAGTGGAACAGATGCCAATCTGGGTCAGATGAGGCGTTGCCGCCGTGTAGGTGGCGGTGGTGGCCGAAGCGTGGCGGGGCGAGCGTGGCGGGGCGAGCGTGGCGGGGTGGAGTGGTTTCTCTGATAAAGCTGCGTGGAGCCGCAGGGGCATGATTGTGCACCAAAAGGTAGTTCCGGAGGCGAAGACCATCACTTCGCCAGACGCTGGCCGACGCGCTGCCACACTGTGAGAAAAAAGTACGGAAAAGGTACCACGGAACATGTCTGGTCAATAATTTGCCTGGACCGTCCGTACTTGCCAACTACGAAACTTCCGTACTTTTCCCTACTTTTCTCCGTACTTCCGAACTATATTTTTCCGTACCATTTCCGTACACAAGTACGGAATTTTTTACAGTGCACCCATCGCGGTCAAGGCGGCCGTCGATGCCCCAGTTCGGACGCCAGTGTCGATCTGCCGCGCAGCGTGACATGTCCCCGAGCAACGCCTAAAAAGAAGGCCGTTCTTGGACGAAGAAAGACAATTCACCTGAAGTTTTCTTACTCGCACGGAACCTGGTTTTCCCAACACATGCAAAGGTTAGGTTAAACCGATGATGGACGGGGGGACCAAAGAGGCCTAAAATGGGTGACCTAATATTTGCACGCCGCCCAAGCAGCGAGCGCAGCACGGCGCAGCACGGCAGCACGGCGAATCAGCGACCGTGCCAAAAAATGACCGCTAACAATGGCGAACGAAATAATGAGTGATGTAGGGCCGAGTTTTTGCGGGGAACGGGCGGCGTGGGTGCGTGTTTGTGATGTATGCTGTGCGCGCTTCCGCGTGCGTCGGCGAGTCTGTCTTTGTGTGTGAGTGTGCGTGCGTGAGGTTGTGTGTGAGTGGGTGTCCTTGAGTGTGCGTGTGTCTGTGTGTGTGTGTGTGTGTGTGTGAGCACATGTGTGGGCGTGCGGTGAGATCCTCCCGGCCAGGCCTGTTTTCATGGCGCGAAAGCCTCATTTTTATTTTTCTGTTGTGAGTAGAGTACACGGCGTGCATCTGTAGCCAGAGAGAGAGAGAGAGAGAGAGAGAGAGAGAGAGAGAGTGTAAGGAGGATGTGGACGTGCGGCCGTAAAAGGAGCGAAGGAGCGCGACGTATGTGCGAAGAGAGTGGCGCGGAGGAGCAGGGCGGCCAGCCTGGCGGGTGGACTGTCCCGCGGCGCGGCGGAGTGCGGCGGGCTGGCCTACCCTCTCGTTCGCAGGCGCCATGACCGGCCGGAGCGGCCAAAACTCCAGACGCGTTTTGAGCTCCACAGTCGCTAAACAGGACTCGAACAGAACGTGTGACCCCACCAATGGATTCCTCGTTCAGAGGGCTATCCATTGGCGGGGTCATACGTTTCGTTTGAGTCCTGTTTATCAACTTTGGAGCTTCACGCATGCGGGATTTCGACTGTCTGCACCTGTCTTCTGGATTATTCCGGCCCGACCCACTGCAGCCGCTCCACGCCACGACCACCACTTCACTGCAAAAGCATAAACCTCGGCCGGGATTCTCGGCCCACTCTGGAAAAATGTCCTCTTTTTGAAGGGTGGGGTAGGCCTCGGTGGAATCCCGACCACTTCTTTTGCCGTGCAACACTATCATACTCATCACCAACATCAACAACACCGTCACCTGCGTTTCTTTTTTATTTCGAACGGTACAGATCGCGCGCAGTTCGTCTCGCCTCGCCGCGCTGCCAAATCGAAGCTCAAGCTCGCGCCTGCTGTCTCCGAGTAAGTCCGTCGCACAGTGGGCCAGAAGACCGGTCGAGGCGGCCAAAACTCTAAACGTGTTTTGACCTCCAGAGTCGCTAAACAGGACTCGAACCACACGTGTGACCCCACCAATGGATTCCTCGTTGGAAGAGCAATCCATTGGTGGGGTCACACGTTCGGTTCGAGTCCCATTTAGCTACTCTGGAGCTCACTGAGAATGAAAAAGTCATGATCAATACCCAATTTTGGGCGAGGTTTACTTTCTCACCCAAATTTGGGCGAGGAACGTTTCCTCGCCCAATTTGGGCGAGGAAAGCTTCCTCGCCCAATTTTGGGTGAGGAAGGGTGTATCAGCTCCCTATATAGCTCCATAGTATTATGACCCAAATTTGGGTGAGAAAACTTTCCTAACCCAAATTTGGGCGAGGAAAATTTCCTCACCCAAATTTGAGTAATAAAGAATTCCTCACCCAAAATTTTAGTCATGATCATGACTCTTTCATTCTCAGTGCTCAAAACGCGCCTACAGTTTTGGCCACCTCCACCGGCCTTCTGGCCCACTGTGCGTCGGCGGCAGAATGCCAGCCTGGCGCGATGCGTGGGGAACGAGCGCTAAACCGGGTGCCGCCAAATGGACTCGCAGCGAGGGACTCAGTTTGCGCGAGTTTCGGCGGACTTTCACCGGCCGTCTTGCAGGATCCACTCAGTACCGCTGCTCGGCGCTGCAGACTGATTCCGAGAGTCGTTTTCGTCGCCCTGTCTCTCTCGCACTCATGGGGCGTCCCGTATAGGTGGGAGGGAGACGGACTGCGGCTCGGCCAATCCGAGCGTGCGGCCGTCGCAGCCCTGCAGCCCCGGCGCATCTGCACTTTAATGGCGAGCTGGATTAAGCAACTTGACGACATGGCCTGTTTTAGGGCGCCATGCTTCCCTTGCTACAAGACCGGCGCGACGCAAGGGCGGACGCAGGGCGGCAGCAAACATGTGGCATGATTGCTTTTTGAAATGTACACGACTAAAACGTTTCCTCCTTTTTTTTCAGGGACTCGCTGGAAATCGCCTATGTCTTTACTACAGGTGCATATCAAAAATGATTCCTGGAATTCATTGCAATGAATTCCAGGGAACCATTTTTGATATGCACCGTTATTCGCGTTGGTCGCGTTTACACTCTAAATGCTCATAGACTTTACTGACGTATTTGTGAAAGTAATGTACGGATTTGTACCTAAAATGGGTCTAATGCTATTTTAGAAGTGCAATATGGAAGTAGTGTCTCCAGTTTCTTGTGCATAGCTCACATATGTGCGACTTTATCAATCATTATGGACCATAAAAGTACTAAAACATGTCCATACTTAATCCTTTTTTTGAACGTAAGTCAGGCTTTTGACATCAGGAGCGACCAGCGACCCCCCCCCGTCAGGCTTAGTCTGGAGCCGCGCCTGGCCTATACGTAGTAATATACCAAAGCTTTCGGAGCGTTTCGGGCCGTTTAAACGAGTGGCGGTTAAACTCGATCAAGTCCAAAGTGTTTCATATTTCCACGGCGATCCGTTGGCGCTAGCTGGGTCTTAATCCCCGCCAAAGCTGCGCGCGCCCTGCTTCCATCGTCAACAAAAGTACAATAAAATTGGTTCGACTCCCGGCGGGGGCAAAGTCAGTTGTTTAAGCCGCAAAACAAACACACCACTGTCCGGATTGGCCCATTTCGGCGCTGGCCGCCGGGCTGGTTCTGGAAGGGCCGCTACGTCGCTCTGTCTCTCTCGCACCCACACGGGGCGTCCACTTCGGGTGCGAGAGAGACAGAGCGACGAAAGCGCCGTTCGGACGTGGACTGCTGGCGGCCGCGCACCGCCGGGACGGCCTGCCGAGCAGCAAGCGGCCCACACTGTAAAAACAATCGGCCGCGAATTTGTCGCCGCGGAGCCTAATCCCCTCGGCGACTTCCTTTCCCCCCTTTCGTTTTTCATGTAATTTCTTTTTCTTTTTTTACGCCATTTCCGGGTAATTCCATTGATTGCCGCACTGCGAGTTCCAATCACCGCCGGTGGACCTCGCTCTCAGCGCCTCCGACATTACCGCGCGCCGCACAGTGGGCCGGAAGACCGGTGGAGGCGGCTGAAAGTCCAGACGCGCTTTGAGCTCCAGAGTCGCTAAATGGGACTCGAACCGAACGTGTGACCCCACCAATGGATTGCTCTCCGAACGAGGAATCCATTAGTGATGTCACAAGACCGCATCGAGTCCTGCTTAGCGACTCAGGAGCTCAAAACGCGTCTAGAGTTTCAGCCGCCTCCACCGGTCTTCTTGCCCACTGTTGCGTGTAGACGCCGAGGTCGAGGGATTAGTCCAAGGGGAGCAAATGCCCTCTATATGGCAAACAAAAAACAACAAAAAACAAGGGATAAAAGTAGGATTTTTTTCGAGTTGCCACTGGTAATGCTAAAGCACACTCCCAATATCCCACCGAGAAAGGACGTGCAGTCGTAATACTAAGCTTACCTCAGTACCACGCGACGCTGCCATTGTGTTTTCTTTTTTCAAAACTGCACGGTGGTCTCTACATCACTTCCCCCTCCTCTCCCCCCCCCTCTCTCTGTCTCCCCCCCTCCTCTCTCTGTCTCCCCCTCTCTCTCCTCTCTCTCTCCCTCCCCCCCTCTCTCTCTCTTTCTCTCTCTCCCTCTCTCTCTCTCTCTCTCCTCTCTCTCTCTCTCTCCTCTCTCTCTCTCCCTCTCTCTCTCCCCCCCTCTCTCTCTCTCCTCTCTCACGCCCTTGCGGCTGCCCCTGATCGCGTGCACATTCCTCAACCTCGTGAACCCAATAAAGCTCAGTGTTAGGAGCGCCATCTGTGTCGCGGACAGGAAGCAGCCTCACGCACAGCAGGCCGTCGGCTGGCACACTGAGAGTCGCCTCCGTCGCTCTGTCTCTCTCGCACCCATGCGGGGTGCGCATGAGTGCGAGAGAGACAGAGACGGTCTGCAGGCCGGCCCACTCGGGCGAGCCGGGCTCGGCGCAGGGCGGGGCGCTGGGGAAACAAAGTTGTGGCTCGGACTAGTCATCGCCCGGCCAGGCCCTGGCCCAGCCATCGTGGACCAGAGGCGGGCTGGGCAGTCTCGAGGGCACTCGCTGGAGGCGGAGCCGGGAAATTATTTCGCTGGAGTGAAATAACGCCTTTGGGCTGGGACGGCCAGTTGGTGAGGGTTTGCCTACTGGCCACCCAGGAAGGACCTTGCTGTGAGCAAAACGCCTGGCTCCTAGTCGTCAGTTGGACTATATTCGACTATGTTCTGATTTGAAGTGCCGCCTGACAGCGGGAGTTCCTCGATTAGAACCATAGTGCACACCCCCCCTAAAAAAAGTAGTTTCTTGAACCGAAATAATCTACTTGCATTAAGCAAATTTACTTGAATGTTTGAAATCAAGTCACTGCCCGTGAGTCAATTTTCTTGATTCAAGTAACGGAATTTAGCGTTTAGTTTACGAATTTCGTTACGTTTTCAGACAAAGAAAATGAATAGTGAGTAAATGCGAACATTGAGTTAATACAACAGCTTCGAGTCAAGACAAAGTGACATATTATGACCGTTAGTGCAGGAATGTGTCATCACATTTGTTTGAAACTTGCGACACTTTCGTTGCAAAGTGAACTGCCTGAAACCGGTCCGAGACTCTGTTCGCGATCTAACGGGTTTCTGACGTATTTAACCAATGTAGAGTCAAATTTTCGGAATAAAAGCGAAAGTCTTGAATGTGTCCCCTCAAAAGTGCGTGTCGTGTAGCCGCCCCAGCAAGGACGGGTTTCACGGGACTTCCCCGTGGTGTCGGCCACTTTACAGGATACGCCATCTCCGCCTGCCCTTGCCGGCAGTGGCTGCTGTTCCCCGGCCGTCCCACAGTGGGCCAGAAGGCCGGTGGAGGCGGCCAAAACTCTAGACGCGTCTTGAGCTCCAGAGTCGCTAGGCAGGACTCAAACCGAGCGTGTGACCCCACCAATGGATTGCTCTCCGAACGAGGAATCCATTGGTGGGGTCACACGTTTGGTTCGAGGCTTGTTTAGCGACTCTGGAGCTGAAAACGCGTCTAGAGTTTTGGCCGCCTCCACCGGTCTTCTGGCCCACTGTGCGGCCGTCCGAGGCCCATACGCCCACGCGGCCAGCACCGCCAGGCCACGCCGGCGCAGGCCATGCCCGGGCACAGCCGTCCGTACCGCGGCCACGAATCTCACAGATATACAGGGCAATTTACCGGGGCGCTCGCGATAAACACAATATATGAGACGCGCGCCGCCCGGGCCCGCGCCGGGTCCCCCTCCCCTCCCCCTCCCCGGGGTGCCTCCCCGGTGGATATGGCAGCCGGATGTCCCTGTGTGTCCCAAGGAATAAGTCCCCGCTTTTTATTGCAAAATTTCCGCTCTTTTTATTTGGGGGCCTGGCTGCCTCAATCTACACACTCTCTCCCCAGCGAGCACCGCCCGCTGCCGAGTCGACGGGCTGCATGCAGAGAGAAAAAGAGGCAGAGAGAGAGAGAGGCTGCCTCCCTACGGCTGGAGCCCAGCGCCGCGGACCGGTTTAGCATATGCCGTGCCTGCTTCCGGCCGCAGTCTTTGCTCTGGTCAAAGTGATGGCGCCCATTCGCTGGGCAGACCTGCCCTCCCACCCCCTCCCCTCTTCCCCTTCCCCCCGCCCCCGCCACGCTTCGTTAGTGCTCGCCTCTGCCACAGGGTGGCGCCACTGTAGCTGCGGTCGCTGCACACGGAGAATAATTTGGGCTAATTATTAGCGGTGCTGAGCTCGTTGTGCAGCGCGCTGCCTCGCACCGCCTTGCACGCCGCCTCGCGCCGCAGTGGCGGATCCAGAGCTGGCCCGAGGGGGAGAGGCAAAGTAGAACTTTTTACCCGCCTACAGGGGAATTGCAGCACCTTCTGACTTCTTTCAGAGGTAAAGTAGCTCTTTTTGTACGCTTGCAGAGAAAAAGTTGGGGAAAAAAGCACTTTTTGCCTACGTTTAGGGGTGAAGTAGCACTTTTTGTCTACTGAGAAGGGGTGAAGAAGCACTTTTCGTCTACTGACAGGGGTGAAGTAGCACTTTTTGCCTACTTTTAGGGGTGAAGTAGCACTTTTGTCTACTGACAGGGGTGAAGTAGCACTTTTTGTCTACTGACAGGGGTGAAGTAGCACTTTTTGTCCTCTGACAGGGGTGAAGTAGCACTTTTTGTCCTCTTACAGGCGTGAAGTATACTTTTTGTCCACTGACAGGGGTAAAGTAGCACTTTTTGTCTACTGACAGGGGTGAAGTAGCACTTTTTGTCCTCTTACAGGCGTGAAGTATCACTTTTTGTCCACTGACAGGGGTAGAGTAGCACTTTTTGTCTACTGACAGGGGTGAAGTAGCACATTTTGCCTACTTTCAGGGGTGAAGTAGCGCTTTTGTCTACTCACAGGGGGTGAAGTAGCACTTTTTGTCTACTGACAGGGGTGAAGTAGCACTTTTTGCCTACTTTCAGGGGTGAAGTAGCACTTTTGTCTACTGACAGGGGGTGAAGTAGCACTTATTGTCTAGTGACAGGGGGTGAAGTAGCACTTTTTGTCTACTGACAGGGGTGAAGCAGCACTTTTCGTCTACTGACGCCTACTTCCAGGGGTGAAGCAGCACTTTTTGCCTACTTTCAGGGGTGAAGTAGCGCTTTTGTCTACCGACAGGGGGTGAAGTAGCACTTTTTGTCTACTGACAGGGGTGAAGTAGCACTTTTTGTCTATAGTGACAGGGGTGAAGTAGCACTTTTTGTCTACTGACAGGGATGCAGTAGCACTTTTTGTCTACCTTCCAGGCGTCTACCTAGGGGCCGAGGGGGTTCAATTGCCCCTTGCCACCCACTGGATCCACGCCTGCCGAGGCGCCTGCCTGGGTGCGAGCAGTGCGAGCACGCCGATGTCGATTTGCCGGGGAATTCGCCGAATCAACAGCGCGTCGGGCAAACAGCGAGCGATTCGCCAAATAAAAAGAAAAATAAAAACAGGGGAAAGCGCAAAGACTGGCACGTTGGGCCCCACCGCACTGCGCACGCGGCGCACGCCGTGATTGTGGTTTCCCCGCGGGACGGGAAAGCGGTTTCCCAGGGTACTCGTCCGCCGGCAGTCAGCTACACACTTCATATTTGTGTACTTTGTGTAACTATGGCAATTTTTGTACATACGCAAGCTTTGTACAATTTCATACGTAAATTAGGGACGGAATTTCCATATTGTGCTTAAGTATTTGTAACATTTTACCTAATTTAGGAACAAATTTGTACCCAACTTGCGTATACTAATATGGCCATGGACAAAAATTCCATAGGAATTTAGTGTATAGTGCACGCTAGTTCCGCTAAAATAACGCCCAGGACAATTGCACCTCCCCCCCCCCCCCTTTTCCCCTGTTTTGCGCCGCTGGAGAGTCACCTGAATGGATGGCAAAAGACCACACTCCGTACGAAGTCTTTTGCCATCCCTGCATGTAGAAAGAAAGCCTGTCACGTTTAGCGCCTCTGGAGGTCGAAACGCGTGTAGCGTTTTGGCCGCCTGCGCCGGTCTGCTGGCCCACTCACTGTACGCTGACGTCCCCCAGGCCAATTCTGGATCCGCCCTTGCGGGCGTCCCGGGCAGCGCGCCGGGCAGTCGGGTCACGGCCCGAGCTACAGAAGGAACGCGTGTCGGAGTCAAGCTGGCCGAGGGGCGAGCGGGGCAAGCTGGCCGGGCAAAAGTGACACACAGACAGGCCGGGACAGTTGAGGACGATTCTCCCACCAGCTCCCCGGGGAGCCCTTGCCCTTCGCAGTCGGCTGCGCTCACAATCAACGGGAGGGCCCCGGGATCGCGGCTGGGGCGGGGCGGGGCGGGGAGCGGGGCGTGCTCTCGATACCATGCGCTGGTATTTTTGCCGTCCAGCGGATGAGGTCACGTCGGGTTTACGGGTCCGGAGGCGAAATAGGGTCAACCAAGGACAGAACCTTGACGTGCCGCAGCCACTCTTCTCCCACACTGTGCGTGTGTGTGTGTGTGTGTGTGTGTGTGTTCGTGTCTGTGCGTGCGTGTGTTTCTGTCTGTCAGTAGTCTGCCTAAGTCCGTGTGTCTGGGGACTCTGCGTCTGAGTACGTGCAGCTGTTTGTCTGTCTGCGTGTCTGTCTGTGTGAGCGCTGCATGAATAGCGTCTGTGCGTCCATCTATGAGTCGGAAGGGGCGCGTTGCCCCTCAGCGCACTAGCGCAGTCAACCCCTGACTTAACTCTCCGTGCAATTTTTTCCCGCGGTCAGCAACCCCCCCCCCCTAAAAAAAAGTCAACGTTTTGTTCAAACTGATAAAATGACACTCCGATAGAAACGTGCTATACACTTCCGGGTCGGAAAAGCCCCCCCGCCAAGCGCCCCGCTTTCAATTTCTTCCCCGCGCCCTAAATAAACGCGCGTTAAAATATTCCACGGCGAGGTGCTTTCGCTGAATGGCGGGCGGCTCGGCCAGGTGCTGGGTATTGTTGGTGGCGGGGCGGGGCGGGGAGCGGATAGCAGGTGCGGTGAGCGCGGCAAAGGTCTGTTTTCATTGTCAACAGCGATGGGGAATCCCATCAAACTTCCTTATGTACGTGTGTTTTCGTTCGGGTCGCGCTGTGGGCCTGGGTGGGGTGGGGTGGGGTCGGCGGGTCTCGCGGCGGGCAGGGCGGTTTAGCGGCCTAACCCTCACCGCAAGGGGTCATCCACGAAGGGCGTCCGCAGTGCGGTGCGGCGAGGACAGGCTGAGTAGGGACGATGTCTGCCTGCCATTGGTTCGTCACTTTTGGGCTTTGGCGCTACCGGGCGCTACGGACCTACGGCCGGTGTGCACTCCAAATGTCTGACACCCCAAAAAATAAAAGACTTCTTGGATCAAGAAAAATTTAACTTTTCTTGGTTGGCAAGAAAATTTTTCTTAATCAATTTTTTTTTCTTGAATAAAGAAATTTTTTCTTGTGTCAAGATTATTTTTCTTACAAAAAACAAGAAAATAAAAAATCAAGAAACCATTTTTTTGGGCGTACAGGCGAAGGTTGCGCCACTGTCAAAGAATTTTCACGATGATATGGCGAATTTCTATCGTAACATGCGGATTTTTCACCCTTGTATGCAGAAGTTTTATTAGAAAGTTAAAGGATTTTGATCAAAAGACACAAAAAGTGTGTGCAGCAGCTGCACAACCAAAATCACAGGCACTCTAAAGAACTCATTTCAAAAATTCCAACAACACGTTTATTTTCCCTAGAGAGGGTAATCTTCTGGTTTCTGAAATGTTTGAGAAATCAATGAACAGTTGTGTACACACAAATTTTGAGTTGTTTTCCTTTTGGTTTTGTCTGCTAATGCGGCGTACAGTGCGAAAAAAAATCCCTTTTTACAGTTGCTTACAACCGAAAATTGTGTACACACAAATTTCAAGTTGTTTTTCCTTTGGTTGTCTGCTTATGTTAGGTACAGTGCAAAAAAAAAAATCCTTTTCACAGAAATAAAATTAAAACATTTTTCAGTGAGTTCCGAGACCACAAGAAGCCGCTCGAGGGCCAGCAAGGGATGTTCGCCCGCGTTTGGGGGCGCTTTTGACAACACACGCGCGCGCACGTCACGTAAAGGTCTGCTTGGAAACCGCGGGCCTACTTCCGGGGCCTCCAATACACGGAATGGACTTGACTTCAAAGCGCCGCCATTGTGCGGGGCGGGGAGTTGCCGCCGACGCCAAGTTGATCCTCATTGTGAGCAACGCTGCCGCTGCAAGGCCCGGCAGACCGATTCCGAGAGTCGTTTTCGTCGCTCTGTCGCTCTCGCACTCGCGGGGCGCCCCGTAGAGGTGCGGGACAGACAGAGCGACGAAAACGACTCTCGGAATCAGTCTGCCGGGCCGCGGCGCCTGCGGGCGCGGAGCCCTCCGCCCTCGATGCGGCCCTGATTGTGGCAGCAGCCAGCCTCGGCGCGGCGGCCCCAGTCAGCGCCACTGGAAGGCCTGGCAGGGCCTGCACTGCCGGGGGCGCCACGCGGCCAGCCCTCCGCCGGGCTGCGCAGGGCGCCGCAGGGCCAGCGGACTCTGTCTCTCTCGCACCCGCACTGTAAAAATGTCTTACGGTGAAAGGAAGGCTGCACCAACATATTATGGTGGGGATTTTCTCCATATATCAACAAAATTCGTCAAAATATCTATAAGGTACAGTGAATTCTCAATGGTATGTTACGAGGTCAACTGCACTACCATAATATGGAACATTTTCACCATAATGTGGAGAATCTTCACCGTAGAACATTTAGAGTGCGTACCGAACGCTGCACAAGTGCGAGAGGGACAGAGCGAAGCAGCCCTGCTTCCAAGGTTGGTCCCGAACAGCCGTCGCCGCGCGCCTGTTGGGCGCTTTAGACCAGCCGTCACTCTGTCTCTCTCGCACTTTTGCGGGGTCCGATACGGGTGCGAGAGAGACAGCGAAGGCTGTTTGGGAGGCGGCCTGCAGCCACGCGGCCCTTGAAGGGCCCGCAGTCCCTCGAGACATTGCCGCTGCATTATGAATATCTACTGGCCGGCCGAACAAAGGGCTTAACTCGCTGCACTGTATGCACCAGGAATGCAAATCGCGGCCCTGGAGGCGGTAGAGAGAAAGAGAGAGAGAGAGATAGAGAGAGAGAGACAGAGAGAGACAGAGAAGAGAGAGAGAGAGAGAGGGTGAAAGGAGGCGGGGGACATCCAAGAAATCCACAGCCGCACCTCGCCGCCGTGGCCAGGCCAAGGTAGATCGCACCCGAGCCGGCGGCTCACCACTTCACACGGGCGGGCCGGCCGCGCGGCAGGCAGCGGGCGGACAGATTCCGGGAGTCCCGTTTTCGTCGCTCTGCCTCTCTCGCACCCACGCGGCGTCCCACACGGGTGCGAGGGCGACAGAGCGACGAAGGCGACCCTCGGAATCGGTCTGCAGCAGAGCCGCCGGGGATTGGCTGTCGTCCGACCAAAGGGAGAGCAGCCTTCGCCCGGTCTAGCCCGGCCGGGCTGAGTCCCAAGACCAACATCCCCCGGGAGCGGCGACGACGCCACCCCCCCTCTCCGCGCCCGTGAATTTAATGAGCACAATTCCGGCTTCATCTCACCTTCCCAATACCTAATACCGGGATATTCTCCCCCCAACCTCCCCCTCCCCCGCCCGTCCCCTTTCCCCTTTAAACCCCGCGTAAGATATGGACGCCCCTAATGACGCTTCCTCGGCGTCCCCGCCGCCATTTTGTGCCTTTGAAGGCCTTCACCATATTCAACAGGAAATCTCCGGGCCGCCTTGAAGACCGCCGTGCAGCCCCGCTGGTCAGCCGGTGCCTTCCTTGAGGTCGCTCTGCCCTGCGCTGCCCGGCAGGCCGAGTCGTTTTCGTCGCTCCGTCTCTCTCGCACCTTCAGAGGACGCGCAGGAGTGCGAGAGAGGCAGAGCGACGACAGCGACTCTCGGAATCAGTCTGCTGTGCGGCCGGCCGGGGGTTTCAGGGCCTCGTTGATTATGCTAGGCCCGGAGTTACCTTTCCCCCGAGGGCCTGAAGGGCCTGTAGGGCCTGGTGCCGGCCTGGTGGCTGGCTGCGCCAAGCGCTGCGCCATGGCATGGCGGGGCCGCGTACCGGCGCAGCGCGCAGCGGCGCGCCAAGCGGCAGGTTCCCATGGCTGCACTGGTAAAACTAGAGCGTGCACTGGTAGCCAACGCATGTGACGTCATATTCGTTGCAGCGTGAATTTTGTCACGTTCGTTCGAATATGATGTCACATTCGTTTGAACGTGACTCGGCCTTTTAAGTACACTATAAACCTAACTGTCTACTAAGTACACACTTACAAACGCATGCTTGGCCAAGTACACACTTACAAATGCATGCTTGCAAGTACACACTTACAAACGCATGCTTGACGCATGGAGTTAAACGGCGTCAAGCAGGCGTTTGTAAGTGTGTACTTGCAAGCATGCATTTGTAAGTGTGTACTTAGTAGACAGTTAGATTTGCAGTGTAGGGTGTCACATTCGTTTGAACGTGAATCAACACCCAAACGAATGTGACTTCATATTCAAACGAACGTGACAAAATTCACATTCGAACGAATATGACGTCACATTCGTTGGCTACCAGTGTAGCTGTAGTACACGGAAAAAAATACTTAGTCCAACCAAATTTTAGTTGGCGCAACCCGATGCTTCGGTTGGTTTTGGCCCAACTAAGATGTTCCGTAACAGTAACGAAAATTTTGTTAGAAGAGCAGAAAAGTTTGTTGCCTCAACGAATCCATAGTTGCAGCAGCAAATTGGATCGTTGCAGTAGCCGACTCTTAATTCGGTCGCGCCAACCAACTAATTCACTGCTGCAACGAACTATCCGCTGTTCCAACAAATTTTTCGCTCTTCAAACGCAATTTTCGTTACTGGAACAAAAAATCTTAGTTGGGCCAAAACCAACCGAAACATCGGTTGCAACAACTAATTCTTTTTTTCCGTGTACGCTCGATTTAAGCGCGCAACTACGCTTGAAGGCTTTGCGCTTGAAGAAAAGCGTAGGAAATAAGGTCCCGCTTGCATTTAGATAGGTGGAGCAGCGAGCGAAAGAACGCTTTGAGGAAGGCGTAAAAGTAGACTTTAGTTCTAGCTCAGCGGGCCAATGTCGAGAACAAAAGACTCCCCAGCCTCGCCACAACATGCCGCCCGAGGGTCGTTTTCATCGGTCTGTCTCTCTCGCACCTACACGGGACTCCCTATAAGTGCGAGGGAGACAGAGCGACGAAAACGACTCTCGGAATGAGTCCTCTGTCGGGGTAAGTGAGGCGTTTTGCCTATCCCCATTTGGAGGGAACACGCCCCTCCCTTTTCCTGTGCGGAAGTGGCTCGGGTACACGCAAGCGGAGGAAAAAACCAGAATCGAAACAAATCCCTTCGTCACGGCGAGAAGTATGCAGAGCAGGAACCGAAACTCGGGAAACCTTACTAAATATTTCAGAACTTGCATCGGAAGTGGTTCACACTGTTTGTGCACAAATTTTGTACGAGGCATCACAGTTTTTTGTGCACGCACGAACGTTTCGTACAAATTTGTACAAAATTTTGTACAATTTTGTGCAAAAATGGCGAAAGTGTGCAGTTTTTCGTACGAAAATTGTACGAGAACTTCGTGTGCACAATAAACTGTGATGTCTCGTACAAAATTGTACATAACATGTAGTGTGTTTGTTGTTGCGACCTTGTACTTTGAGCAAAGATAAAGGTTACAAAGAACATGCTACGTAATTTACGCACGAATTAATATTTTGGCATAACAAAGTGCGGGTAAATAGTTACTTTTGCTCAAAATAAGGTAAAAAATCAATTGTGGGTCACGAATCAATTGTGGGTCATTTTTTTCGACGGGTCACCGCAACCCCGGCGGAGATTGAATCGAATTGACTTTCGCGGTAGACCTTCCTCCAACCTTTCTTTGTCTCCCCAAATAGCGTGTATGTCCGAGCGACGACTGCAACAGCTCCTATCAGGCTTCAAAGGAAGGCCCTTCAAAAAGTCACGAAAAAAGCGCCCATCCAACGAGCCGAAAAATCGTTTGTTTTTCAAATTGCCACCGTGAAGCTATTACGAGGTAAAACGGGACATCCTTGCTGATTTAGGTTCATAAAAGGTCAGGGAACATAAATTTACCATAGTACAGCCGAAATCATTCGATGCCATGGTGCGCGGGTGATGGCAAAGTAGCGTTCGCTACCATGTCCGACCCATTATTTTTGACGAATTTTGCGGTAGTTTTTCTTACATTTTTTGTTTTCTGCGCTTCTGAATGACGGATGTATCACAGTAAATTCCATTTTCTGCTCAGTCACATATAGTACTACGATACGAAGGTTGTTAAAGCTTAGGCTACAGCCCCGGATGACAACGCTAGCTCTTACTTCCAGTCCGCCATAAGGCTTTTTTTGTTGGGAAGGGGGCATTGCGGGGCTTACATAGCGCCCGGACGGGGACCGCTCTCTAACTGCAGGCTAGGCACCCGAGGCCAGTACGGCCCTGTAGGAGTGAAATCAATCCCTACAGACTAAATATTCTGACTGAAGTAGATTATAAACTGTAGCAATACCTCACGATGACAGGTGTGGTGTTGGATTGTCTACCACGCCGCGGCCCTAGAATATGCACTATAAAAGTTTCGTCTCTAGTCCAGGACGTTTAACTCACATCTGTCTCACAGTGAATAAGCCTGTTTATGTCGGTTTATGTATTTTTCCTCTTTGAGTGAAAAACGTGCCTGCTTGGTTTATTGAAAACCAGGGACCTTTTATTAATAAAAATAAGAAAATATCTTGCAAAAGTGGTCAATTTACAAGCAAAAAGACGAAATGGCCCACAATTGATATGACCCAGAATTGATTCATTGTGCTACAGATCCTGCAGTTTTCACGATTCCGAAAAATAAATTCAAAGTGAATTCCTCTCACATTTAAGCAAATCATATCCAATTTGAGCTTTGTACAATGCTGACCCACAACTGGTTCCAAAAATCATTGTGGGCCAAAACAGACTATTTTTAAAACCCACAGCTTAGTAAATATGGATGATAGCCGGGGCTACTATGCTGCAAAACGTAGTCCAAGGACCATAGTTAAAGGCCGCACATGCAGTTTTGTCACCAGGTCAAAATTAAAGGCCTTAAATTGGAATTTTCAAAAATGTGACCCACAATTGATTTTTTACCTTACTGCCGGGCGATATGGAAGCGTACAGCTGGGTGTAAATTAGCATGAGCGTTGTCGAACTACTGCGACTGTGAGTAGAAAGTTATTCATCGCATTAGAAGCGTTTGACGATTGTTTTCATTCGTTTAGGTCAGCAAAGTGTGGTGCGTGGGAGCTGTGCACCTCACCCACACACTCAACAGACAACACACACACAAACCTACACACACACCTACACACACACCCA
This sequence comes from Thrips palmi, assembly GCF_012932325.1. Classification (NCBI taxonomy): domain Eukaryota; kingdom Metazoa; phylum Arthropoda; class Insecta; order Thysanoptera; family Thripidae; genus Thrips; species Thrips palmi. The sequence continues at coordinate 10,421,400 of NW_023144626.1, read as the reverse complement.
CACACACACCCACACAACCTACACGCATATGCACACACACCCAAACACACTCATTCATTCACTCACTCTCAAACACACACACACACACACACACACACACACACTGCGAGACTGACTTTGGTTGAGAAAACATTAAAACATTAAAGCGGCGGGTGGAGCGTGAGCATGCCTGTGTGTGTGTGTGTGTGTGTGTGTGTGTATGTTGTGTGTGTGTAGGTGTGTGTGTGTGTGAGTGAGTGAGCGTGGGCTGGCACAGGCACGACCGTGTGGGCGCCACCAATTAAGTGGTCACAAACTGCTTCTTCACGCACACCAGACCGCGCCACGCCACGCCGGGCCGCAGCGCGGCGCAGCGCGCTCCGGTGCCTGCCTTGTTGTGGTTTGGCGCTGTCAGGGCCCAGGCCAGGCCCAGGCCAGGGCCGGGCTCCTACAAACGAGGAGCCAAGGAGGGCTGCTTGGCACGGCACGGCGCGGCGCGGCGCGGTCGTCACCCCAAACCCTTTGGCAGCCCCGCCTCTTTCCGCTCACCACCCCACTGCATTATTACTTGATAATAATCGCGCTGTCAGGGCGGCAGCCACCTTTGAATAAGGGCGGGCGCCAGGTCGCGGCGGGGCGGGGCGCTGGGGCGCGGCGCCAGATCTGGACCGCATTGATAGGGACGGCCGGAAGTCTTGGGATGAACTATGGCCGGATCCGATTGTGCCCCCCGCGGGATAGTTCCCGGAGTTATATTAAGGGACCGCCTCAGCCAGGCGGGCAGCCAAGCAGGCAGCCAAGCAAGCAGCCTGTCAAATCACGGTAGGGAAAGTTGGCCGAAAAACAAGGCGCTGCCGACGAGTTCCGGCCGCGTGCTCGGCCATGCGTTCGCTCCAATATGACAGCGCCGCGTCCAGCAGGCCGTGTCACGCTGCGCCGCACAGTGGGCCGGCGCAGGCGGTAAAAACTCCAGACGCGTTTTCAGCTCCAGAGTCGCTAGATGGGACTCGAACTGAACGTGTGACCCCATCAATAGGTTGCTCTGCGAAAGAGGAATCCATTGATGGGCTCACACGTTCGGTTTCGAGTCCTGTTTAGCGACTCTGGAGCTCAAAACGCGTCGAGAGTTTTTTTGCCGCCTGCGCCGGTCTTCTGGCCCACTGTGCTGCGCCGTGTCGTGCCGCGCCACGCCCTGCCGTCGTTGCCGTGGCGCGCCAAACTTGTCGAGGGGTCGCGAGAGCACGCAGCAGCACCACTGCACTGCGACCCGGAAAGCACCCTGCGTTTGCAAAATGTTGTTCGCCAAACAGCGCGGCCGCGCGGCAACCACCTGCAGCCACATTAGAAGGGCCGGCCCACTGTACGCTCTGTCTCTCTCGCACTCGCGGGGCGTCCCGTACAGGTGCGAGAGAGACGGAGCGACGAGAACGCTCAGTCTGGTGCACTGGCGGCACATTGGCGCCAAAGTTGGGACTCGCAGCAGCTTTCCTCCCCCCGCTCCGTTTCGTCCCCTGGGCTGCGTCCGACGGCGACCTTCCCTCCGTCTCTCTCGCTCCCACAGTGGGTGCGCCAGGAGTGCGACGGAGATAGCAGTGTGGCCTCCGAAACGCGACTCACGTTCCCCACTTTGTGCTCAGCCGGTCTCTTTTGGCCGGAGTATGGAGGCTGGAGTGGCGCGGGGGCGTCGATAGCGTGCGGTACCCAGGTCGGTAAAATTAGCCGAACCTCGAGCTGAAGGGCGCCTTGTGCTTACAGAATGGAGCCCTGGGAACTTCTCGGGCTCATTTTCATATTTTGTTTTCGAGTCGGTTCGTCCCGACTTCGTGTAGAGCAGCTGCGTTTGCGTCACATTCGTACGATAACAGTGTTGGCACCGCACAGTGGGCCAGAAGACCGGTGAAGGCGGAAAGAACTCTGGACGCGTTTCGAGCTCCAGAGTCGCTAAATGGGACTCGAACCGAACGTGTGATCCCACCAATGAATTCCTCGTCCGGAGAGCAATCCATTGGTGGGGTCACACGTTCGGTTCGAGTCCCTTTCAGCGACTCTGGAGCTCAAAACGCGTCTAGAATTTTGTGCGCCTCCGCCGGTCTTCCGGCCCACTGTGCACCGCTCCCCAAAACATGCCATGCCACGAGTTTAGGCCGTCCCCACATTACGTTACGTTTTCCTTAGCTCCGTCCTTGTTGCTCCTCAGGGACTGCCAGTGAGTGCGAGAGAGACAGAAAGCGTGACGTAACAGGGAAATGAACCCTTACCTCGCAACCGCGGCGTTCCTGAAGGATTTGGGGCGCGTTATTTGAAAAGCTCCCCGCTTTAAACAGTGTCTCTGTAACCAGAGCAAACTAGACGGGGCGGGCGCGCCTTGCCAGGCCAGGCCTCGGCAGGCATCTCCGACTCGACTTTGCTCTCCATATTACTGCTCCATCATTCACCTCGTCCCAGGCGAGAGCACGCCTGCTGGTTTCTGTAGGCCCTCCTTCTCCTTCTTCTCTTTCTCCGTCTTCTTCTTCTTGTTTTTCCACGAGACGAGGCTTCGCTCGCTTCCCCCCTTCGTGCCCTTGTGCGGTAAACTGAAACACACTCTTTGATTGATTGTTCGCGGAGCGCGGTGTGGCCCAGGGCTCCCCCCAGCGGGAGCAGGGAAGAGCAGGACGAGCACGGAGAGGACGAGGTCAGCCAGGAAGAGGAAGAGCAGGGAGAGGTCAACCAGGAAGACGAAGAGCAAGGAGAGGTCAACCAGAAGGAGGAAGAGCAGGGAGAGGTCAACCAGGAAGAGGGAAAGCAGGGAGTTGCCAACCAAGAATAGGGAGTCAAGCTATAAGGGGCAGAGGTTGAAGTCTGCCAGAAAGAGGTGTGGTCAACCAGGAAGTGGATGAGGTCCATCTGGAAGAGGATGAGGTCAACGAGCAGGAAGAGGTTTGACATCACCAGGAGGAGGTTTGAGGCAACAAGGAAGAGGTTTGAGGTTAATCAGGATGATGTGGGGGTCAACTACGGAGAGGTTGAGTCCAACCACGAAAAAGACGAGTGATTCAGGTCATCCAGGCGAGGAACATATTTCAAGGAGACGAACTTCCAGAAGTCGACCAGGAAGAAGTCAAGCAGGATGAATTGGATGATGAAGGGGCCGCTCAGAATGGGACTGAGGATGACCAGGACAAGGTCAGGCGAGCAGCCGATGTGACTGCAGTAGTCAACCAAGAAGCGGTCAAGCGGGACAAAAGCCGAACAGTTTGAGGTCGAGTGGGACGCGGGCAGGAGGTCGAGCAGGTGCACGCGCAGGGTGCAGACGGCCGGGAAGAGATCGTGCCGGCGGGGCGGGGAGCGGCGACGTCGCCGTGGCGCCGAAATCAAACTGTCATCCCGCAGGATGGCTCGCCCCGCCCCGCCCCACCGGGGCAAAGTCTGGCCTAACTTCTTCCCGCCGCCGCCAGACGTTTCCTCTAATACGTGCCGCATGCGTTATCAGACCGCGAGGATCAGAATGCGGCCGTGCGTGGCGGATCCAGGCCGGGGGGAAAGGGGGCGGGGAATCCTGTCAGTCTCCCCACAATGGAGCCGGCCACTCAGGTGCTATCAGAAGGTGTTATGGTGGGCATTATGGGAAGTGGAGGCGCGGGCATCGAAGGAAGGTGATACGCCGCAGGTAATGTATTCAAGGGGAGACACGCTGGAGGTGGCCCTGAGATGGGGAGGCGCAGTGGGCCAGAAGACCGGTGGGGGTGGCCAAAAGTCCAGACCCGTTTTGAGCTCCATGAGTAGCTTCACAGGACTCAAGCTGAACGTGTGACCCCACCAATGGAATGCTCTCCGAACGACGAATCCATTGTTGGGGTCACAAGTTTGGTTCGAGTCCCACTTAGCGACTCTAGAGCTCTAAACGCGTCTGGAGTTTTGGCCGCCCCCACCGGTCTTCTGGCCCACTGTGGCAGGGGGAAGTGCGTCGGAGAGCGAGCGGGATCCGCCACAAGGCGGGATAAGAGCCTTGGAGACAGAGGTGCTGAGTGGCTGGCAGCAGACACCCGACGCGGCACGCGCGGTGGTGTCGCCTTTTCCTTGATCACGTTGTTGTTTGCGGAGCGGGAAGTCGTACAACGTCATGCCAGTCGTCAGCGCCGAGGGAGGGCCCTGCAAAAAGGGGTTGAAAACGTCGATTCCCAGGCAGGCCTACAGTGCCATCGGCCGCGGGGGTTGCCACGTCGGCCGCGTCGGCGCGCTGACTGTCAGAAAACACGCCAAGTTTCCACGGTTTCCACCGCCGCCGCGCGCAAGTCCGCGAGTTTGAGTTGTTTTAAGAAACGTTCCCCCGTCCCGCGCGATTTCCGGCGCTCTCGGCGGCCGAGGTTCGCAAAGTACACGGCGCTGGGAGTGCGCGAGCGTGTCGGCGTGTGCAAATGAGGCTGACCTGGGCGGTAGTGCTGCGCTTGGCCGGGCCTGGCTGTGCCTTCTCGCCGCAAGACATTAGCGACCGGACAAATGCAAATGCCGGCGCCTCGCCCTCCGCAAACAGGACAACGGGAAGCTGTGCTTTCGGCGCGCTGTCCCTCTCGCACCCGCAGGGAAGCCCCACCGGCCTGCGAGAGAGAGACAGCGAGCGATGTCAGCCTGCCACGCCGCATCAGGCACCGCCAGCCAAGCCTCCCGCCCACGCCGTGTATTTGCCATCACGTGGCTCACTGTCGGGGGCAGATGATGGTGTGCCACAGACCCCGTAAGGTGCCCTTCTTCATGGAGTGGAGTGGCAGATCGATTCCTGGACTCCGAGACCGTCTCTACGGAGCATAATTTTTCACCCAAGAAGCACCGTGAAACCTTTGGTTCGACGTTTTGAGTTGGACACCGAAAAGAGTCCCACGTTGAACCCAGACTTTGCGCTTCTGAACCAATCAGCCTCATCAAGTGCAGCACTCCACATAGTGCCTTGTCGCTCTGCCCACCTTGCACCTCAAACCGAATGCTCCACGACAGAGACATCGAAAAGCTCTTTAGGGGGGAAGCTGGCTCAACGTCTGCGGTTCATATGGACTCCTTGACTGCGCAGGAGTCCGGTATTGACCCACATCGCCACAGCCAGTGGCACAGCCATTGACACTCTACTACTAAAATGGCACACTGTGGAAACAAACATTGGAAATGCCCAAAGAAGATGTTGTAGAAAAAATTGCCCGGATTTTCTGGAAACTTCCGAAAGACGTCAAATGTTTCCTATTTCCATGAGTTTCCAAAAGGTAACTTATAACATCTTAAAAAATGTGGAATTTGAAAAATTTTAGTGGAGTCTTGTGACGCAGTTTTTCGAATTTCCCAATTTACTCTTAACAGTGGGCACTGCCAAGGCTACTGCCACTGACAATGCCACTGCCACTCCGAACCGGCCTGTCAGGAGCTTCGCTGGCGGCATTACCATACTCCTCGATCCATCAGTGCCCAGTCACATCCATCCTGCCGGGCCCCCTCCCCTCTCCCCCTCCCCTTCCCACGCCCACGATGACGGCTGAGCCTTTCCTGCGGCATCCCCAAAGGACGGCCAGGCGGTTTTCACTCGCGCTACTCTGCACACACGACGTGACTTGGCGCGCAAGGCGGCGCAACGCGGAGGTGGCTCGCGAAACCGAGCGGCGTCCTTTAGCGAGGGTTGAGGAACGCCGTGGCGGCGGCAAGGCGAGTTCACAGCGCGCAAAGGTGCCCCGCGCACTCTCCAGTTCCTGGGGCAGAGCCGTTCTCGCACACTGTCAAGTTCTTAGAGCTGAGCGTTTAAGCTTTTCACCCACTGTCAAGCTCTTCCAGCTGAGTTTTTAAGGTTCTCACTCTTAGTCAAGTTCTTACGGCTAAGATTTCAATATTCTCGGATGAGCTTGAAGGTTCCTGCACTTCCTGTGAAAGGCTGCACTTCCATAATATGGTAAGATTTTCTCCATAATACAAGCAAAATTCATCAAAATGTCTGGAAGATACAGTGAATTCTTGATGGTATGTTGAAAAGTCAGCTGCACTACCATTATCTAGATAATTTTCACCACAAATCAACTTTTAGAGAGTGCGCCATGCTGCCTGAAGTTAGTAGTGCTGAACTTTGTCTTTTCAAGTGCGCAGCATCGCAGCATTTACTTTTACCTTTATTGGCAAGGACACTACGTTTCCTTTTGCCTCATGCAGAGAAGTGCTCTGGGAAATATAAGCTGAATCTGACTGCACGGCATTGCTCAGTGTGAAATTTAGGGTGTAGTACTGGGGAGCATACACGGCTGCCAGAAACGGGGCCGCCGTGTTGTCCTAAATCAAGCCTCATTATGAAACATTCAGGCCGCCTAAGGTTCGTCTTCCCGATGGCGCTCTACATCGCCGTCGTCTCTCTCACTTTCGCGGGGCGTCGGGACGCCTGGGTAAGAGAGAGACCGAGCGACGGAACGATGTGCGGACCGCTGTTAGAGTGCACGCGCCGGCCCACTGTAGGCCAGAAGAGATGTTAAGTGCCTAGACCGGTACTATAGTACCATATAAACGCTGCATGTTAATAATCACTTCGATTTTCGAAACCGTGGACAGCTCACTCACTCACTCACTGTGAGCCAGGTTCGAATCGAGAGTCCAGCAGAAGGTCTGGCCGCCAGGTCTGTCTCCGTCTTGGCCGGCGCCACCCCGCGCCGCGGTCAGGGGTGCGGTTGGCTGATTCCGAACAGCGCTTTCGTCGCTCCGTCTCTCTCGCTCCCGTTGCCGGCGCGCCGTGGGAGTGCAGGAGAGACGCACCGTCCGGAATGAGCCTGCCGCACAGTGGGCCAGAAGACTGGTGGAGGCGGCCAAAACTCTAAACGCGTTTTTAGCTCCAGAGTCGCTAAATAGGGCTCGAACCGAACGTGTGACCCCACCATTGGACTCCCCGTTCGGAGAGCAATCCGTTGGTGGGGTCACACGTTCGGTTCGAGTCCTGTTTAGCGACTCTGGAGCTCAAAACGCGTCTAGAGTTTTGGCCGCCTCCACCGGTCTTCTGGCCCACTGTGTGCCGAGCGGCGACGGTCCACAAAGGATGGCCGGCCGAGCGTACGGGCGCGCACCATTGGCCAGACTGCACGGAGCGGCGCGCTGAGCCGAGCGAGGGTCAGGAAAGGTGACTATAGGGAGTGGACGGGGGAGGGGGGAAGAGGGGGCGTAAAGGAAATAAGGCCGCAGTCCATAGAACCGCGCGCCGGCCAGCTCGCGGTCGTTGGGGCACACTGCGCGGAGAGAGGGGACATTTTTGCCGCGCAGTTCGCGGCCGCCTCGCCACTGCAAGCCTCGCCTGGCCGAGAGGAGAGCTTACGCAGAAGCAGCCGCGCCTTTGAGCGGGCTTCGCGCAGCTTCGCGCAGCTTCGGCGTGCTTTGAGGGCGCTTTGCTGCTTTGCTCACCGCAGCTCTTTGCGGGTCAAGTTTGGTCGTTACTATGACGGTTATACGAGCTCGTGAAATACAGTTCGCAAAGTGTCCGCGACACCCACGGTGCGGCACGGCCGGGCGCCGCGAGCGGCTGGAGGCTTTCTTAAATATACTGTACACTCGGAATGACAAGACGGGCCGCCATTAAGTGGAGTGTGTAAAACCAGTCTAGCACCAACTAGCGGGACTAAAAGCGGAGGGGGAGGGGGGACAGGGAATGACTCGATTATGATGATAATGACGGGAATGGCGCTGGAGAGAGCCAAGCCGCTAATCAACAAGGAAAAGGAAAGACTATCTGGGGAGAGAGAGGAAGCCTTTGACCGTTGCGGCCCCGTGCGTTAATTGCTTGGCTCTGCATTAATAAATACATCACACCACGCCGCGCCCCGCCCCCCGCCCCGCCCCGCCCCGCCCCGCCCCGCCCCGCCCCGCCCCGCCCCGCCCCGCCCCGCCACGGGCTGATAGGGATCCTGGGCGCACGCCCTCGGGGGCACACGGGCCCTCGCGGGGTTCCGCCCCGGTGCCTCCCCTTTAAAGGGCCGGCGGGGCGGGGCGGGGCGGGGCGCGTCGGGGTGGGGTTGAGGAAATCTAGGCAGCGGACAGACATACTGCAGAAAGGCACGGAGGCACGTCTGCAGGCTGTGACTCAGGTAGAAAGGGGGAGGGGGAAGACACGACCAAGGGAGGGGCGGGCGGTCGCACCTTGTACCCCTGTCTTATTTGTATGCAAATTCGGGAATGGGCAGAAAACGCTGGCAGCGGCGGCAGCGCCCCGCCCCGCCTCGCCCCGCCCCGCCTCGCCCCGCCTCGCCCCGCCCCGCCTCGCCCCGCCCGGACGGCACGGACCGGAGAGGCCCCCAGGCGGCGCGCGGCGCCCCGAGAGGGGCTCTGTCTCGGCGATCGTCAGAATCATCATGTCTCCCTGATGGGAAATGCGGAAAAACGGAGCAGCCGCTGCATGGGGAAAGTGCGGGGGGGTCTCAGCGAACCGCAGAGAAAACTAAAACAACCAACCCCCCCCCCTTCCCTCCCCCTCCACGGAAACCGTGTCCCAATTTTCCCGGCCGCCGTTTTTAGCCGCAAGTTTTTTCGTTGATGAGAAATTCGTGGAATCGATAGTTGACTCACCTCGAATACTGCCTGGACCTTCCAGAGAGAGAAACCGGCCAAAGTAACGGTTTCCATCAACCTTTAACGTATCTGGTTAGCGAGTTTGTGCACTGCAGTTTTTCACTGTAGTCGGTACTCACTTAAAACTAGACTTCCTTCCACCCGGGGTCGCATACTTTTGAATAAAGATTTGTTATTTCCGTCCTTATTGTGCTTGTACGTAGAAACATTTTGTCCAGATTGTAAAAAAAAAAAATCACACTCCATGATAATTAGTTGAAATTCAAAGAAATGCTTCAAGAACAAATGAAATTCCAATCAAAATTCACGAGGAATTAAATAATTTGTACACTGGAATACAAAGTTATTTCTCCCTGGTTGCACGTCGCTGCCACTGGGTCAGGCAGGAAGATGCATCAGGCTCAACAGCCCTCCCCCCTCTCCCCTGTAAAAAAATTTTAGTGCGTTCTCGTGCTTTTCTGGTGCGACCGTAGTGCATTATCGTGCAATCGAAGGGCATTCACAGTGCGTTTTAGTGCGAACATGGAGCCGCCGTAGTGCAATTTCGTGCAATCATAGTGCATTCGTAGAGCATTTTAGTGCGAATGAAGTGCAGTGGTAGCGCTAGCGCAGTGCATTCGTAGAGCGAATTAGCGCTAGCGTAGTGCATTCGCAGCGCGCGTAGCGCAAACGTAGTGCAGGCCGCCCGAAGCCGCCCCACCCGCGTCCACCAGAACGTCCGGACGACAGAGAACCCACACGGTACCCCTAACCTGGGCAAAGGATGTGCAAAGCGCGCGCAGGCCGCGGGTCTGATGCGGAGTGCAAAACAAGTGCACCCTGAAAACGGCGCACGCTGCTTCAGGAACACAGGGCAAGGTGGTGGGGAACTCCCTGCAGACTTCCGCAGGGCAGCGCCTGGAGCCAAATTTCAAACTTGCTTACAGAATTAGATTCGTCTCAAGAAGACAAAAAAAAATGTCAACACATATAATGGGTTAAAATGGAAAATGAAAGAATTATTGAACTTCTAATGTCTTTTTGACCATTTTTGCACTCTAAAAATCCAATAACTCTTTCATTTTCTATTTTAAGCCATGACATGTGTTGACATTTTTTGTTTGCCTTCTCGAGACGAATCTAAATCTGTAAGGTAATGTCTATTTGGTGAAGTTTGAAAAATCACTCATCTCAGCGAAGTTCAAACTCTACAACAAAGCCGCTCTTGTCAAAATATCTCCAGCCCAAGGTGGTCCGAGGTGAGAGATTGGGTCACGGAATCGGTTTAAACTTTGTGGGCTTAACAGGTACCATTAGGACCTATCAACACTAAGAGGGAGGTTGGCCAGCACAAACAACACCTGCAATATTTACATTTTTCTACATTTGACAAATTTAGCGGGAAAATGTCGCTTTTTGATCTTATGATAGTTTAAGTTGTTTGCTCAGTTCTGGATTGTATTTCTTCTTTCTAGTCATAAAAAGAGGAGAAAAATGGTGCCGACCAAGTTTTGAACGTTCCTTCGTTTGGCCTACAAAAGGAATTATGTCGAAATCATTGAAACTGTCACCTCAAAATAATCCACCAAAGTCTTGATCCTGGTAGGTCTCATTTCCCTTCCTCTCCTCTAATAAACAATTACTATGTAGTCCCTAGGTGCAACAGTTTCACATAAGCTACAAAAACAAAAGCAATTTTATTCAATCCTTTTTCAACGAAATTCCTTTGTGTGTTCAAAACTTGGTCGGCACCATTTTTCTCCTCTTTTTATGACTAGAAAGAAGAAATACAATCCAGAACTGAGCAAACAACTTAAACTATCATAAGATCAAAAAGCGACATTTTCCCGCTAAATTTGTCAAATGTAGAAAAATGTAAATATTGCAGGTGTTGTTTGTGCTGGCCAACCTCCCTCTTAGTGTTGATAGGTCCTAATGGTACCTGTTAAGCCCACAAAGTTTAAACCGATTCCGTGACCCAATCTCTCACCTCGGACCACCTTGGGCTGGAGATATTTTGACAAGAGCGGCTTTGTTGTAGAGTTTGAACTTCGCTGAGATGAGTGATTTTTCAAACTTCACCAAATAGACATTACCTTACAGATTTAGATTCGTCTCGAGAAGGCAAACAAAAAATGTCAACACATGTCATGGCTTAAAATAGAAAATGAAAGAGTTATTGGATTTTTAGAGTGCAAAAATGGTCAAAAAGACATTAGAAGTTCAATAATTCTTTCATTTTCCATTTTAACCCATTATATGTGTTGACATTTTTTGTTTGTCTTCTTGAGACGAATCTAATTCTGTAAGCAAGTTTGAAATTTGGCTCCAGGCGCTGCCCTGCGGAAGTCTGCAGGGAGTTCCCCACCACCTTGCCCTGTGTTCCTGAAGCAGCGTGCGCCGTTTTCAGGGTGCACTTGTTTTGCACTCCGCATCAGACCCGCGGCCTGCGCGCGCTTTGCACATCCTTTGCCCAGGTTAGGGGTACCGTGTGGGTTCTCTGTCGTCCGGACGTTCTGGTGGACGCGGGTGGGGCGGCTTCGGGCGGCCTGCACTACGTTTGCGCTACGCGCGCTGCGAATGCACTACGCTAGCGCTAATTCGCTCTACGAATGCACTGCGCTAGCGCTACCACTGCACTTCATTCGCACTAAAATGCTCTACGAATGCACTATGATTGCACGAAATTGCACTACGGCGGCTCCATGTTCGCACTAAAACGCACTGTGAATGCCCTTCGATTGCACGATAATGCACTACGGTCGCACCAGAAAAGCACGAGAACGCACTAAAATTTTTTTACAGGGGCTCTTTTTCCCGCCGCAGTGTCGCACCTGCTCCACCGCCAAGCAGGCGTGGCTGGCGAACCACTCGACTCCACTTCAGGTGCCAATCACAGTCAGTGAGCCAAATGGTGATGATGATGATGAATCACGGGGAAAGGGCTTGCAAGAGAGCACGAGAGAGACGGAGGGAGGGAAGGTGAGAGAGAGAGAGAGAGAGAGAGGGAGAGAGAGGCCTTGAACCAGCCTTGCCTCTGCTGAAATCTTGTCGACACAAAGCACGGCGTCGCACACAGCGTTGTCGGGGCGGCCAAAATGGACACGACATCGCCGACCTCCTATCTTTCGCTTATTTCGTCTGCGTCGCTCTGGGTGGGGTTTATCTACAGCACAGCCAGCCTTCCGCCCCGCCTCTCCTCAACTTTTGTGTGTGTGTGTGTGTGTGTGTGTGTGTGTGTGCGCGTGTGCGTGCGCGTGTGTTTGTGTGTATGTTTTTCTCCCGTTTCTCACAGAGAAAGCCAAGCTGAGGCCCATGTGCCTTGTGCTTGCAACCCCTTTCCGCTTCTCCGCCGAAAACCTCGTCTTTTTTTCACCCCTACCACACGGACACACACGCACACACACACACACAAACACAGAGCCGGCCTCTGCCAAGGATTTCTCACGTATAAAGAATGCGCGGAACATGCGCGCTGGAAGGAACGTATCCCCGAGAAGAATTCCTAAATACACGACGCGGCGCTGTCGGTGCACAGCTAAAAATGATGTGCATCTCTTCCCTCTCTCGGCACTCAAAGGGGTGTTTCACTAAAGGCGCGCATAGGGAAAAAAGGCGAAGGAAAGAAAACTAATAAGAAACGGCTCCGGCAGCAAAAGGCGCTAAAGGCACTTTGAGTGAGCCTTTGAGGTTCGCGACTGCCGCACACTACGTGGCCTGCCACCGCGGAGTCTTTGACCGACCCACATTTTCCGAGTTGTCAGAAATGGAAGGTGCCCCCACTCCGGCCGGCCCCGGCCGACGAATGCCCGGGCTTGTGGGACCCGTACCCTTTGCTGGCAAATCGAAATCACTCGGCAGCAATACTCGGCGTGGCCCGACGACGGGGGGCGAGTGGCAAATGCACGGCGGGGCCTGCTTTTGCCACGTGACCAGCGAAAAGAACGTTACTGCAATAGCTTGGATCAACGTTGAACATTGATTTCTACACTTCTATATTCTTCACTGTCTAAAAATGTTTTTCGTACAAAGATCGCAACGTTGTCCAAAATGTCTGTTAGACCTTTGCAAATACAAAGTGTTTCAGGTAGAAAACTTGTAGAGGATTGTTTGTCATTTTCTCCCAGCAAAGGCCTCATTATAATTTCTTACACTCTTAAAACCTTACGAAGTATTTTGAGCATACATATAACAAACTAAAATACTTTGTTATACGAAGAAATAGTTCGTAAATTACGAAGTATTTTCTTTGTAAGCTTACGTATGCTCAAAATACTTTGTTATACAAACTAATTTTCTTTGTAAGGCCCAAAATAGTTTGTAAGGTTTTCTCAGTGTACGAAGTTAAGATTTTCATACCAAAATCATTTTTGGAAAGAAGGGAATGTATCGGTATTGAAATCTTAAATTCGTCAAAAGGTTTGGTTAGAGCTTTTCTTTATGGGTCCAAACAAGATTGGCCGCTGTTGCAAGGCATAAACGGTTCCTGGTTTGCCCAGGAACTCCCTGACAATCGCACACATCATTACTTGGGCTACCTGGGAAAACCAGAAACATTTTTCGCTGTAAAAAATTCCGTACTTTTGTACGGAAATGGTACAGAAATATTTTGTACGGAGGTATGAACCTATGTAAATAGGTACGGAAAAAAGTACGGAACGTTCCATAGTTGGCAAGTACGGACGTTCCAGGCAAATTATTGACCAGACATGTGCCGTGCTTTTTCTGTACTTTTTTCTCACAGCGTTGCCGCGGGCAGCTTTTTCCCAGATCGGCTATTGTTGGCTGTAGCTTCTGAGCTAGGCCTTTTCTGCCGCGATAAGTCGCCTAGGCGTTGGCCGCGCGGCTTGCAGGCGGTCCCCGGGGGGCACGGCCCACAGTGGGCCAGAAGACCGGTGGAGGCGGCCAAAACTCTAGACGCGTTTTGAGCTCCAGAGTCGCTAAACAGGGCTCGAACCGAACGTGTGACCCCACCAATGGGTTCCTCGTTCGGAGAGCAATCCATTGGTGGGGTCACACGTTCGGTTCGAGTCCCATTTAGCGACTCTGGAGCTCAAAACGCGTCCAGAGTTTTGGCCGCCTCCACCGGTCTTCTGGCCCACTGTGCGGCCCCCAAGCCCCCAAGAGCGTCCCGAGCGAGCGCCGCGTTTCTTCCCGGGACTGTGTGCGAAAGCCGGCGGGGTTGCGCGCGCCTCGACGCGGGCCGAACGCGGCGGGGCAGAAATATAGAGAAATAATAAGCAGGGAGCGGCGCTACACTCGATAGGGTGTGGGCCGGCCGGGCTAAAAGGATGGCGAGGGGCTATGGCAGCAGTGCGGCGGGCGAAACATGAGCGCATATTTCGATTCCGGACTTGGATTTCCGTTTATTACCAGTGTGAGGGCAGTCGTCCCTCCACCCGCCGCGGGCCCTTCGGCTACACCCTTTATACAACTTGCCCGAGCGCCCACTCGGCTCGACGACTCGGCTCGGCCCGGTTCGGCTCGAAACGGCTCGACTCGGCCCGGCTCGGCTTGACACGGCTCGGCTCCTGGCTCGGCTATGCCTTACGGGCGCGACTCGGCTCAAATCGCCTCGTTGACACGGCTCGGCGTCGGCTCCGGCTCGGAAGCAGGACGCGGTGTTACAGATGTTTGTGTTATCGTGGCGCGCGGCGAAAAGCGCGCTGTTGCTGCGCTCCTTTTATCCCCGTTTCAGCTGAATGATATAAATAGCCGCGGGGCAAAATAATTATGTTTGCAGCGCGAGGCGCGGGGTGGAGCCGCCGCGAGAGGCGCGTGGCGGTCCGCTGCGGGTGAAGCCTCGCGAAAGCCAAAGGGAAACTAGCTGGAACGGAACAGTTAAATTGGCGCCGGGAATGAAGAGTCGCAGCGACGGAACATTCTGCCACACATACACACACGCGCGCACACGCACACACACACACCTCTACACCGGTACATGCATCATGTAACACCAACACACCTCTCAGACACAGACAATACAGCACATATATCCTCATCTCTCAATTTCCCAAATCCTCAGTTTGAATTCTCTGAGAGCGCCAAATAAGCGGAAATAGCGCAAATTTGAGGAAAATCGAATCGATCGCCTAAATCGATTTTTTCGATTAAATCGACACGTCAAATCGATTACGATTTCGATCGAAAATCGACTACTTGAATCGATTTTCGATTTAAATCGAAATCGATTCGACCAACCCTAGTCCAGAGTTTTGGCCGCCTCCACCGGTCTTCTGGCCCACTGTGCGGCCCCCAAGCCCCCAAGAGCGTCCCGAGCGAGCGCCGCGTTTCTTCCCGGGACTGTGTGCGAAAGCCGGCGGGGTTGCGCGCGCCTCGACGCGGGCCGAACGCGGCGGGGCAGAAATATAGAGAAATAATAAGCAGGGAGCGGCGCTACACTCGATAGGGTGTGGGCCGGCCGGGCTAAAAGGATGGCGAGGGGCTATGGCAGCAGTGCGGCGGGCGAAACATGAGCGCATATTTCGATTCCGGACTTGGATTTCCGTTTATTACCAGTGTGAGGGCAGTCGTCCCTCCACCCGCCGCGGGCCCTTCGGCTACACCCTTTATACAACATTGCCCGAGCGCCCAACTCGGCTCGACCCGACTCGGCTCGGCCCGGTTCGGCTCGACACGGCTCGACTCGGCCCGGCTCGGCTTGACACGGCTCGGCCCGGCTCGGCTTGACTCGGCTCGACACGGCTCGGCTCGGCTCGGCTCGGATTAGCAGGACGCGGTGTTACTTGATTTGTGTTATCGTGGCGCGCGGCGAAAAGCGCGCTGTTTGCTGCGCTCCTTTTATCCCCGTTTCAGCTGAATGATATAAATAGCCGCGGGGCAAAAAAATAATGTTTTGCAGCGCGAGGCGCGGGGGTGGAGCCGCCGCGGCGAGGCGCGTGGCGGTCCGCTCGCGGGTGAAGCCCCGCGAAAGCCAAAGGGAAACTAGCTGGAACGGAACAGTTAAATTGGCGCCGGGAATGAAGAGTCGCAGCGACGGAACATTCTGCCACACATACACACACGCGCGCACACGCACACACACACACACACCTCTACACCGCTACATGCATACATGTACACACCAACACACACTCTCAGACACAGACAATACAGCACATACATATCCTCATTCTCTCTCTCTCTCTCTCTCTCTCTCTCTCTCTCTCTCTCTCTCTCTCTCTCTCTCTCTCTCTCTCTCTCCTCTCTCTCTCTCTCTCTCGCTCTCTCTCTCTCTCATGACCATACTCTCCACCCACACCTGTACATACACATAGCTACAGACAATATAGCACACACACACACACACACATCACTATGCACATACCCCCTCACGCTCTCGCACACACCTACACACACATACACATACATACACATACACTCACACTCACTTGGGCCCATTTCTGCCGTCCCGGCGACGACACCTATTGCATCCATCGTCGAGTACAGACAGAGGGAAAGGCTGGCAGGAAAAATGTGAAAGGCGCCGGCGGCGTGGTTCGCCGGTTCGCTGCTCGACTCCCGGTCCGCCCCTCCGCCCGCCTGCAGGCCGACTCCGCGAGTCCTCTTCGTCGCTCTGTCTCTCTCGCACCCTGACGGGACGCCCCGTGAGTGCGGGGGAGACGGAGCGACGAACAGGACTCTCGGCCTGCTGCTTGTTTCAGTGGCCCAATCTCGGGACAGGGGGCCTCATTTCCTCGAGGATCACAGTTTCTTTGGGTGAGTGTAGGCGGGGCAGGCCAATTGGCGGCAAGGGGCGCTCGCTCCGGGCCGCTCCGACGCCCATTGTGCCACTTCCCTCTGACACGGCGAATCTGGGGGTACCAGCCGCACTGTTAAAAAAATCAGTTGTAATTTTCATAACATTGGTTGGCATTTTTTTTCACAAACAATTGTTATGAAAATTAAAATCACAATCTCACGTTTGCACACACTAACACATCATACATATACAACATTCACCTTTGGGCCCATTTCTGCCGTCCCGCGACGACACCTATTGCATCCATCGTCGAGTACAACCAGAGGGAAAAGCTGGCAGGAAAAACTGTGAAAGGCGCCGCGGCGTGGTTCGCCGGTCGCTGCTCGACTCCCGGTCCCCCCTCCGCCCGCCTGCAGGCCGAGTCCGCGAGTCCTCTTCGTCGCTCTGTCTCCGCACCGACGGGACGCCCAGCTGCGAGGGAGTAGAGCGAGACACGATCGATTCGGCCTGCTGCTTGTTCAGTGGCCCAATCTCGTACAGAGGGCCTCATTTCCTCGAGGATCACAGTTTCTTTGGTGAGTGTAGGCGGCAGGCCAATTGGCGGCAAGGGGCGCTCTGCATCCGGAATCCCGTTCCGACCATTTTGCCACTTCCTCTGACACGGCGAATCTGGGGGTACCAGCCGCCGGGGCCGCCGGGGCGCGCCAGCGAGGGTGCGCTACCTCTTTAGCGTCCGTGGGAGGGTACGTAGACGGGACGAGCCAGCCCAGCCCTCCCAGAGTGGCGCTTTCCCGCGCACACAGTAAACCCTTGAGGACTTTTTGCACAACAGTATTGACGTCATTGTGCAAGTAATTTGCAAATTCGTATATTTAGGTACAATTGTACATTTAGGCACAATTGTACGCATAGGTACACATAGGTACAGTCCACTTAGGTACAATTGTTGTACCTTTTGGTAGGTAACAACCTTTACAGTGCGGCACAATTTTGTTAACTGACGCTCGTCAGCACAGATGGCGTGGAAGCATTGCCCTTTAACGCTGGCCGTCTGCTAACTTACAGGAAGGTTTCATGTTCGCAACATGGAATAGTTATAGGACAACTGAAAGTTTATAGCCTTCCAACATTTAAAGGCGAAACTCGGCTGTATAGAATTCTCTGTCTGCCATGGGGGGCGACGCTCAAAAGGCAAAGTTACGTGCTAAATCTGTTTTTACTGGTCCCAACTAACCTGATGAAGCGACTAGGAGGCCATCCACATCTCATTTGACAGGGTTTCACTTCTGGATTTGATTCTTTCAACGGACCAGGCGATGGCCAAAGGTGCATCGATTACAGAGGGCAAGCAACGGCAAGAGGCGTACTGTCGAAGCCTATGTAGTACGTTCTTGACTTCCTAAATACCCTTCGCAAATGTGTAACATGTCCGATTTAACTGATAAGTTGCGATGTTTCCGAGATCCGCACATGTGATCATAACGGTTTTCCTTACTATTTGTCCACAAAGTCTCTGTAACGTCGACAATCTTGCTCCTGTCTCTAGTGTAGAACCCAAAGTCAAAGCGAGAAAAACTACTTGTTTGAAAGAAAAATGCTTAGGGAAACTTAAGCTGTAAACATTTGTCATGACATAGCCGATTGTGTAGGTACCATGGTAATCCTTAATGGAGCGTGGCAATTTAAGCCCAGCGGCTGGACATGCCTTTACTTTAATCAAGTACTGCCAATTGAAATAGTTTGCTACTATGGAAAGCGGCGTGTCAAGCCTGTCAGGGAGTGCCGGTAATCTTCCGGGAAAGATATCTTTAAGAAAAGCAGGTACAACTAAACTTGCATGTGTCTACACAGCACTGCTTTGCAGGGGCGGTTAGCGCGCCGAGCCAAAACCCAGACGAACCCCCTTCTCGGGCGCCTCTACGCCATCTGGAGGACAGATGGCTCCCCCCCCGAGCCCCTGAGGGCGCAGTGGGCCGCCTCCGAGGTGGGACGCGCCCCCCCTCTCCGTCACACTCACGGGCCGCCCCGCACGCGTGCGACGGAGAGACGCCCCCGCTCGGCATCAGCCTGCTGGCGGCGTGGCCAGACACTAAATCAGCATTTACAGCCGTTCTCGCACTCGCATCGCATTCCTCATGTTTTATTATTGGGGGGCGCTGCCTCTCGCTGGCTCTGCTCGACGCCTACACTCGGAAAGTGAGTAAAGCGCGTCTCGAGCACTTTTTTGCACTGTGTGTACCGCGATGCAGCCGTAACGCCTAACTCCGGTTACGCCCCGTCCGCCGGCCAGCGCTGCCGACTCAGCCCGCGGCCCAGCGGGGAAGCGCAGGTCTTAAGTAACCCCCCAAATGGGTTTTAAAGTGGCAAGAAAAGGCCAGGGGTTTCGCGAGCCGAGCGGCAAGCGGTCTGGATCTGCCAATTCCGACATCTGAGTTTCCCCGCGAACCCAAGCAAAAACGAAGAAAATATTCTTTGAAGAAAAAGGCATTAGGGGAAACAGAGGCAGAAACTCTGCGAGTGTGTACCAGCGGGTGCAGACACACATGCCGGGGAAGTCCCTGTTTGCGGCCACAGTTGCAGGGGCGGTTAGCGCGCCGAGCCAAAACCCAGACGAACCCCCTTCTCGGGCGCCTCTACGCCATCTGGAGGACAGATGGCTCCCCACCCCGAGCCCCCTGCAGGGCGCAGTGGGCCGCCTCCGAGGTGGGACGCGCCCCCCCCTCTCCGTCGCACTCACGGGCCGCCCCGCACGCGTGCGACGGAGAGACGCCCCCGCTCGGCATCAGCCTGCTGGCGGCGTGGCCAGACACTAAATCAGCATTTACAGCCGTTCTCGCACTCGCATCGCATTCCTCATGTTTTATTATTGGGGGGCGCTGGCTCTCGCTGGCTCTGCTCGACGCCTACACTCGGAAAGTGAGTAAAGCGCGTCTCGAGCACTTTTTTGCACTGTGTGTACCGCGATGCAGCCGTAACGCCTAACTCCGGTTACGCCCCGTCCGCCCGGCCAGCGCTGCCGACTCAGCTCCGCGGCCCAGCGGGGAAGCGCAGGTCTTATACCGCCGCTACAAACTGCGCTTGTAAAAGCCGGGCAAAGAAAAGGCCAGCAGCCAGCCCTGCCGAGCCGAGCCGAGCCGGCTGGGTCTAAACTGGGACGAGGCAGGCCATTTCCACAGCTGCAGCTTAACACCCCAAACCCCAATCCCCTAAACAGAAAGTATGAGCCTTATTGGCGATTAGCCATGATGCCCCTTATCTCGGCTGCTTCTGGAACCGTTCGCCGGGGCGCCTTCAGTTAAGGGGCGACTCAGCAGCAAACGCAGCGAAAGGAGATAAAAACAACAACCCTGGCTGAAATGCATCAGCAGCAACGGCCCCGGCCGAGGCGAGGCTAGGCGAGGCCGTCGAGTGGGCTGATTGCTTAGAGCCGTGCCATCGCTCCGTCTCTGTTGCACTCAGGGAGCGTATGTACCGGAGGTGGTGAGAGAGAGAGAGAGAGAGAGAGAGAGAGAGAGAGAGAGAGAGAGAGAAAGAGACGAAGCTGCTTCTGAGGATTGCTTGTCAGGCCAATTGTTTTGATGACATTCTTGTAGGGAAAATTAGCCCTGTTATTGCCATCAGTAAAGTGACGACTCTAATTTTGACAGTGTGTCAAGCGGGGAAGGTCGTAAGTTCAAGGAGCGTATGTACCGGAGGGGGTGAGAGAGAGAGAGAGAGAGAGAGAGAGAGAGAGAGATAGCGACGAAGCTGCTTCTGAGGATTACTTGTCAGGCCAATTGTTTTGATGACATTCTTGTAGGGAAAATTAGCCCTGTTATTGCCATCAGTAAAGTGACGACTCTAATTTTGACAGTGTGTCATGCGGGGAAGGTCAGTTTGCTGTAAGTTCAAGGCGAAACGTGGACGTTTCGTGTGTGGCCGAAGTGGGTCATGCCGAAGCCCTCCACATCGCCACGCCACGACACGCCACTGCCGATAAGGCAACCGCACACAAAGTACACAGCATGGATGAATCGCAATGAATCGATGATATGTCAGCAAACAACGATTATAGTCCCTCTGCGTCCGCAGGCCGGAAAAGCTTCGGAAAAGCAGCGGCAAAACGATGCGAAAGCTGTGGAAATTCTTTGGTAAAGCTGCCGGGAGGCAACAGAAAAGCTTCGGGAAAAACTTCAGGAAAAGCTGCGGAAAAACGTCAGTAAAGTTGCGGAAAAACATCAGTAAAGTGGAAAAGCTGAGGGAAAGCAGCGGAAAATGTGCAGAAAAGTGGTGGAAAAGCTGAGGGAAAGCAGAGGAAAATGTGCAGAAAAGTGGTGGAAAAGCTGAGGGAAAGCAGTTGGAAAAGCTTCCGGCGCAAATTCGCCGCAGGTTTGATGAAAATAATTGACGCCGTCATACTCTGCAGTCGCAATGAAACATGCAGGCCACTGCAGCGGCACTGGGAAAGCTTTCAGTCGCCGACGGGCAGCGGCCACCAGACATGGAGTGTCTGCCGCCTCTGCTGCGGACGCTTTGTGGACACTGGACCGCGCTGTCGATCGACTCGGTCGCGACACCGTACAACCTCAGACTTTCAAAATCGGGACGTTAATGAGACACCTGATGACTTCAACACAGCTATTCCATTAGGGAAGCTGCAGGAAAAAAAAAAACACTTGACCTGATCAGAACTGAACAAAACTTGCAGTTTTAAGTACGCACTAATTCTCTCTCCAGTGTTGATGGGGTCTTTTATTTAAAATTTGATCTTGATCTATTCTTCCATTGTGATGCGTCGATTGCGTTTGAGCCCGTTTTGATGGTACCAATCGGTGCAATGCTCTTGCATCGCACGTGAAGTGCAATGCCTTTCCATTGCATAAGATATAGTGAGACTTTCGAGACGCATCGCTCGTAAGGTGCAATGTGCATTGCACCATCTCAGCTGTTAGAGTACCGGAGCACTCAAAATATTTTCTTTAGGTTTTCACCGTGTGCAGCTGTGTTTTGCCCCCATTCGGTGCATGTTCTGTGCCAAACTGCCGATATGCTCTTGCACTACGTTCTCTCGGTGCGTTTTCGGCGCGGTCTGCCGTGAATGCGGTGGATTCTGCGAAGACTCTCTGGGAACACATGTCCCGCCATAATCGATCGGGGTCTGCTGATCGAAATTGCCCAGTGAGGCGCGGCGGCGGCCGGGTGGCAACCTGGCACGGCGTGCGGCGCAGCGGCCGGGTGGCAACCTGGCACGGTGCCCGCGCCGTCCGGACCCTCTTTAGCATCTGTGAACCGAGTCCATCCAGGCGTTCCGGTTGATTAGCGATTAGCGATGCATTCCAGCATCCTCTCTCTCTCTCTCTCTCTCTCTCCCTCTCTCTCTCTCTCTCTCTGTGGCACTCGATGGGGTGGAAGGCCTGCAAGGGGCGACCGAGCAAATTACAGGCACGGTGCAGCGCGCAGCGGCGGCGGACTGATTCCGAGATCCGCTTTCATCGTCGCTCTCTCTCTCTCTCTCTCTTTCTCTCTCTCTTCTCTCTCTCTCTCTCTCTCTCTCTCTCTCTCTCTCTCTCTCGCAGTAATACGGGACGTTCCATGAGTGCGAGAGGGACCGAGCGACGAGAACGACTCTCGGAAACGGTCTGCAGCGGCCGTGGTTGCAGCGCCGAGGCCGCTCTTGGAATAACGCGTCTGTCGGAACATTTTCACGCGATTTTCAGGTGACGAAAGTCACGTAAAACGTGATTTTAAGCGCATTTTAGGGAGGAGTAAGCTTTAGTCCTGTCAAAGTAAAATCAAGAGTCTGCAAACGTCATGTTATGAATCGGCCCGTTTTAAGGTGCGTGGCTTGTCGTCTGTCACCTATCGTGATACTGATTTCACTTTTGCATGGTCTTCTTCTCTTTCGAGCTCCAGCCGAGGGGTAGTCATCCGAAGTGCCGGGTCTCCGAATCCGAGGTCCAAAAGTTTAGCGGTGCACAGCGACAGTCCTTACTGCAGCGTGGTGCGTGGCGCGACGTGTCTAAAGTTGCATCCGACGCACAGTGCGCCAGAAAACCGGTGGAGGCGGCCAAAATTCTAGACGAATTTTGAGCTCCAAAGTCGCTAAATGGCATTCGAATCAAACGTGTGACCCTACCAATAGGTTCCTCATTCGGAGAGCAATCCATTGGTGGGGTCACACATTCGATTCGAGTGCCCTCAAGCGTCTCTGGGGCTCAAAAACAGTCGAGGACTTTGACTGTCTCCACCGGTCTTGTGGTCCACTGTTCATCGCTGGTTCAATTCTTCCGGCCGGACAGCGTTTTTTGTTTGTTTTCTCTCAGATTTACGGTGACGTGGCACGCATAAAGGCGCGGCCAGCGACATGACGCAGATAATGGCGGGCTGGGCAAAGGGTGCCTTAGACAATGGGACTGTGTGATTGTCTCTGAGGGTGGTATTTGCATGGCAATGCCGGCGGTGTAAGGTAAAGGCGGGTTGGGGGCCCAACGGGGCGCTGGGTGCCCTCCGACCTAGATTAGCCCCGGGTCCTGACCTACGCTACCGGTATCCCCCCCCCCTTCCCCCTTCCCCTTACCCGCGAAACACCAGCCAGCACCGCGCGCCAGCCGCCCGCCCGGCTGGCCGAAGGAAAAAGGATCCACGGGTTGATGCGCGCGGGGCACGGCACGGGGCGCGGCGGGGCGGGACGGGGCGGGGCGGGGCGGGGCGGGGCGGGACGCGGAACGCCCGTTAGCCTTCGGGGCGTTCGTGTAGTCGAGCAGCGAGCAAGACTCCCCGTAAAGATAAGTCGGAATGTCTTGACATCAGACGCAAAAGCGGCGGGCCGACCAGGCCGACACGACGGAATCACTTGTCGGACAAGCATGACCCGACTGCGCGCTACAGTGCCACGCGCTGCTCCGCGAGCGATCGGGGGCTCCCCGGACATTAAAAGGGGCACACAGCAGTTTGCTTTACGGTGCAGCTGTTATTTTGACTCTGCAAAATGAGAAGCGTGGCCGCTTCCATTTTCTACTTTATACTGCGCGGGTCTAGAGTAACAGCGAGCGGCAGAATGATTTCCACCTCGTAAAAGAGGCGGGCCATACTATACTGGCCAGGATCGGGCGCGGCACGCCAGCGCGCCCATCAGTGTAGAGGAGCTGTAAACAGCGGTCGAAATTATGACGCACACAAACACACAGCACACACACACACAGAGGAAGACCCCGCGCGCACACACACACACACACACACACACACACACACACGGCAACAGACACACATAAGGGCATGCGGACGTCTGGTGTCCCCGCTGCTGTGTTCTCAAAATGGCCGCAGCAAGTTCCAGCAGAACTCGCGAGGAACTCTTACTTACACACTCACACGCATGCCTTCTATTATCGCCTGCCCCCCTACGCAACACTACTAGCTGAAACGGTGAGTGCGCGCATGTGTGTGTTTGTGTAGGTGTGTGCGTGTGTCTGTTGGTGTGCGTGAGTGTGAGTGTGTTTGTGCATGTGTGCAAGGAAGCCAGGCAGCAACTCCGGGCGAAGCGGCCGAGTTTGGTCACAAAGCTGCCATCATACATCAGTGATGCGCCGCTCGCGCGCTCCAGCCAGCCACAATGGGGCTGTGGAGCGAGGCGCGAAAAGAAGGGGCTTGAGCACGTGTCTCTTCTAGGCGTTACGGCAACGTACACACTTTCTCCACCCTTTTTTTTCCTGCGTTGATTACACCTACCATACTAAAGAAAATGTGTCCAGGAGTTGTCGGTTCCTTGGCCAAGGACTTTCTGGCAGAGCTCAATTCGTTTTGCTGCGAGAATACAACTTTTAAGAACCGCCAGATGCAACGAGAGCAGCGCCACTTCAACTTTCGGAGCCTCTAGCTTAGAAATAAAATGGATGGCCGTATATTTCACGGGTATTCAATTATAAATTGGAAAGTCCGGGAAAGTGCGTTCGACGCTCCGTCGTTATTTTCCAGGAGCTCCGTTTATCAAAACGATTTAAATTACAGTACAATTTTGCACTGTACCCGCTGAAAACTCATGCAAAATAGAAACAGTAGGTAATAGATGGTTTGGAATCATCCGGAAACACGAGGCAGTTTTGTTTGCTCCCTGCAAATTTTCCTAAAATTCGCAATTTAATTAAAACAAAAACAGTGTTTTTTTAAATTTTTTGTTGCTGCTTTGCATGTGTGCTTAGGTATCTTTGCAAATCTAATATCCCCTCCGCGAGGGAGCGTAATATCTGGCCGCAGGGCGGCGTCATTTAGTTCGGAGCGGGAGGGGGAAGTGAGCCCTCCTCCTCCTCCTCCTCCTCCTCCTCCTCCTCCTCCTCCTCCCCCTCCTCCTCCTCCTCCTCCTCCTCCTCCTCCTCCCCCTCCCCCTCCAAGAGCCCGTCTCGGCAATGTCCCTCACAGAATGGGTCCGGCCTAGCGGCGCTAGCGGCGGCAGTCCCACGAGGACCCCGGGGACCGCCAGAGCCTCACGGGGACTTAAAGGATTTGCCCAGATTTGAATTGTGTAAGGTGTTTTAATGCCCCAAGTTCCGGCGGTGGCCAGGGGTGGAGCCTTTGCGCCCACGACGCCGCAAGACGCGCGGGGGAGGGGGAGGTGAGTTTTAGGCCAGGCGGGGGGGGGGGGGGTCAAGGGGAAGGGGGATGCAGGAGGGGGTGGAAAAGACGGGCACGGGGATGCAGATGGGTGGGTTCTCTGAAAACGAAAGAGTCATAACAGAATTAAAATTTCGGGCGAGATAAACTTTGTGATCCAAATTTGGAAGAGAGTCATTTTACCGCCCAAACTGGAGTGGTGAGTGGTGAAGAACGTCTCCTGCACCAAATTTGGGTGATGATGCTGTGTAGGTCATTGGCAACAGCGACCACCTTTCATCGTCCAATTTTGGGTTGGAAAACCCTTATCAGCCCTATTTGGGTGAATCGCCCAAATTTGAGTGACGAAGTATTTATACCTCGCCCAATATATGGTAATGATGAAGACACTTGAGTGGTCATCGGACAGAACAACCTTTCAATGGGTTTCCCATGTGACTTACGCCCTTATGCCCAACGGCCGCTGACTTTCATTCGCGCAGTGCTACTGCCAGTGCTACTTCTGCAGCAGCTTTTTTGATGCTGTTATTGTTTTGTTGTTGAGTTGTTTTGTTGTTGTTTTGCTGTTGTTGTTGATTTGTTGTTGTTGTCCCTGCCGCTGCTCGGCCCGTGAAATTGAAGAGACAGTCATGCACCGTTCGGTGATGGCAAAAAGGCCGAAACGTCGGTGCAAAAGTATGACCGAAAAACGGTCTTGAGCCGAAACGTGCCGAAAACGGTCATGAGCCAAATGTCTGACCGAAACGGTCTACACAAATGTAGACGCGAACGCGTCATCTTACAACGTACTGACCAAAAAGGTTGGCATTACGAGCTGGATTGTTGCGGGGTTATACTGCAGTCCTTTAACTTAAATGTGACCGTTTTGCGGGCACATCAAGTATGACCGTTTTCGGCGCGCAAGCATGCGGTTCGGCTCGATTTCAGTAGACGGGGCTTTCGGGCATTCAGTAAACGTAAAAGGGTCAGATATGACCTCACGTGGCCCGCGGTGGCAAAAAACTCGGTAGAGCGTTCTGACTGCAGAGGTCGCTAAATCCGGCGTTGAACCGAGGCTGTGGACCACGGCCGACGGATTCCGCTTCGGAGGCACATCCTCTGCCTGGGCGCGGCCGCGACACGTTCCGCAGCCACTGCAAGCGTACCTGGCAGCCAGATGCGGTTAACGCGTCGTTGAGTTTGGGCCGCGCGCAGCCGTGGCGACGTTCGGCCCGGACTGGCGGGGGCCGGGTTCGGGGGCCACGGCGGCGCCTACACGCCCCGAACGGAAGCCAGCGCGCCAGCAGCGCGGGGCCGGCGGCCCTGGCGGCGAGGGGGATGATGGTTGCCTACCTGCCAGGCGGTATAGACGTGCCGTGCGCCACAAACATGTTGGTTTTAGTGCCCTCTCGTCGGGGGCAGAGATGGAAGGAGGCGGGGGTGAGATGTTCCTAAAGAGGATGACTCGGGGCGGAGAGTGTGCGTGGCGTGCGTGCTCGTGTGTGTGTGTGTGGGCGTGTGTGTGTGTGTGTGTGTGTGTGCGTACGGAGAGGGCGTGGCTGACTCATCCGTGCCCGGCTTATTTGGCAGCCCAATGTGCCCAGGCCGTGCTGCTTGGCCTGCTTGCCCCACCGCTTCTAATCCGGACAAATTGCGTGGCACCAACGCCTCAGCAGCCATCACGCACGGCGCGGCTCGGCGCGGCACGGCGCCCGACCCCCAACATCTTGCCCGTCCGTCCGGCCGAGCCTCCACGTGCTCTCACGGCGCGGCCCCTAAATCAGCCTCTCTAATCCTCTGGTCTTCCCATAACACGCAGCGCCCTGCACTTCCCCGCCCACCCCGCCCCACCCCGCCCACCCCGCCCCACCCCGTCCCACCCCGCCCCACCCCGCCCACCCCCCCGCCCCCGCCCACCCCGCCCCCACCCCGCCACCCCCACCCCGCCCCGCCCCACCCGCCCCGCCCCGCCCCAACTCGCCCCCCGGCGCGTCACGGCCATAGTCACGCGACGAGCGCCTCATATATGGTTGCGCCTAAACGCGTGGCGGCCCGGCCGGCCTAAGTGGCGGCAGTGTGGCGGGGGCTGGGCGGCGGGCCGGCCAGGCCGTGCAGGCCGTGGAGTAGGTCAATCGACAAGCCGCAGCAGCCCCGCGGCCAAAGGGCCCACCACACTGTGGCCTACACAGTGGCCTACCCTTGTGCACTGGTGATTCGAGTGTAACCAGTTTGCACTTGAGAAGTGTCGACCAGCCTTCTTCTTACACTTGCAAATTGTTAACCAGTCGCGTGTTCGTACACTTGCAAGTGTCGGCCACACCGTCCTGCGCCTGGAAGCGCCGGACACGGCTTGTGATTAACGATCGATAACCATTGATTTGTCGTGCTTCCCAGCGTGGAACACGGTGTGGTGGACACTTGCAATCGTGTGGATGGACAAGGAGTGGTCGACACTTGCAAATGTAAGCACATCACGGTTAAAGCCATCCCGTCGGAACGAACCAATGTTCCTGGGAATTCCAGAAGGTGAATTTTTCGTGATGACGCTCTACGACTGAAAAATGTTTCCTCTCCTGCACTGTGATTAGCAGTGTGGCCTACACTGTGGCCCGCGCCGGGGTCGGTCGGACAACAAGAACAAAGAGGGAGCGACCGAAAATAAACGGCGAAAACTGCAGCGCGGCGGAGGTCAGCGGCGGAATGGATCAGCACTATATATTCATTCCTGCTGCATT
This sequence comes from Thrips palmi, assembly GCF_012932325.1. NCBI lineage: Eukaryota > Metazoa > Arthropoda > Insecta > Thysanoptera > Thripidae > Thrips > Thrips palmi. The sequence goes on along the minus strand of NW_023144626.1, from coordinate 10,393,896 downwards.
CAAATCAGTGCCCGGAAATATAAACCCCTTCCGTAATCCGAAGCCGAAGCGAGCCGAAGCCGGCCGCAGCCAGGCGGACACAGTGGGCCAGAAGACAGGTGGAGGTGGCCGAAGCTCTAAACGCGTTTCGAGCTCCATAGTCGCTAGATGGGACTCGAATCGAACGTGTGACCCCACCAACGGATTGCTCTCCGAATTGCTCTCCATTGGTGGGGTCATACGTTCGGTCCGAGTCCCGCTTAGCGACTCTGGAGCTCAAAACGCGTCTGGAGTTTTGTCCGCCTCCGCCGGTCTTCTGGCCCACTGTGCCGCGGGACTCGCCGAACTTCCAGTGCAGCTTTATGGGGCTGCAGAGAAATATGGCAGCGGCGCCGCAGTCAGATTACAATGTCCGAAGGTTCGAATTTTTAATGCTGGCAAACAGGGCTGCACTGCAGGCTGCACGCGGCGCACCTGCGCTGCAAGTCTCTCTGTCTCTCTCGCACTCACGGCGCCCCCCTTAGGGGTGCGAGAGAGACAGAGCGACTCTCCGCTGCTGATTAAAGGTGTACGGCTCTATCCCAGCGCTTGTGTTGCGAGTGCCGGACCCGGTACTATCGTGCGGCCCGGCCGTGTTTCGTTAATCATTTCACGCTGGCGTTCCAAGGAGGCGGGCTAATTATTTCGGCCACTACACTGTGAGACCGAAGGGGGCCATTTACAGTGCGGCAGCGCTGTCGGTGCGGTGCTGTTGTTGGCAGAGCCGTCAAGGCGGGCCGGGCCGCCGCCAGGCTGGCAGGTCAGGCGTGCACACACGCACGCTCGCTCGCACTCACACACTGAGTCCACACACACACATGCGCGCGCAACTACGTTCGCACACCGACGCACTTACGCCCACTCGAACACTCTTACGCCCACTCGAACACGCCAACACAATACACACATACACGCACTTCCGCGTCACACACATACACACACAAACACACAGTCTCTCTCTCTCTCTCTCTCTCTCTCTCTCTCTCTCTCTCTCTCTCTCTCTCTCTCTCTCTCTCTCTCTCTCTTCGCATCGCCGCCCGCCCGCACACTCACAACTTACGCTCAGTCGCCAGCTCTCACTCAGGCCGCGCCGCGCTATTCTGGGTGTGTGTTGGTGTGGGCGGACATTAGCCCGGGGGCTGTGCCGCGCCGTGCCGTGCCGTGCCGCCCTGCTGGCGTTATGGGCCGTGACACGGCGTCCCATGATTGTAAATAGGCTTCATGAAGAGAAAGAATGGCCGCCCCACTGAGTGGCCAGCTACGGCCACGGCCACCCCTTGCAGCGTGCTGGCGGCGCAGCGGGCCGCGCCATTCCGACAGGGAAGTCCCGTCGCTCTGTCTCTCTCGCACCCGCGGGGGACGCCTCGTGAGTGCGAGAGAGAGAGAGAGAGAGAGAGAGAGAGATACTCGCGGCATCAGCCTGCAGGAGCCGGTCATGGGGTGGATGGCGTTCCGCAGAATCTCCCTTTGTTTTGCCTTCACAGCTAACGCCCTCGCCCCCCCCCCTCTCTCTCTCTCTCTCTCTCTCTCTCTCTCTCTCTCTCTCTCTGTTCCGACACGCCGCGCTGCGCCAGGAGCGGCTCTCCAGATGCGAGCTCGCTGCTCGCGCTCCAGCTGCTGCAGACTGATGCCGAGCGTCGTCTTCGTCGCGCCGTCCCTCTCGCACTCGCGGGTCGCTCCGTGTAGGTGCGAGGGAGACGGAGCGACGAAGGCGACGCCTCTCTCGGAAGCAGCCCTGCTGCCGCTCTTTGGCGGCGTTGGCACCGATGCTCCCGGGATGGCGCCGCGCGGGGGCGGGGGTGTCTTCAGGAGGGCGGGAGGGGAGGGGGAGGGGAGGGGAGGGGGAGGGGAGGGGGAGTCTTCAGGAGGGCGGGAGGGGAGGGGCAGGGGAGGGGGTTGCGAATGAGCCACTGCCATACATGTGTTCTGTTCCTTTTCATGCGGCAGCCGAAACAAAAGGGGCCCTTTGAGGCGCACGTGAAGTGCGCGGGGCGGGGCGGGGGGCAAGTGGTGTACGGTGCATCACACGCCAACATGCCCCGCCTGGCGTGCTCCAGAGAACAAGGCCACCCTCGCGCAGCGCGGCCCGGTGCCGCCCCCACACGGCCCGAAAAAAAAATGACAAAAAATATGACACAGAAAAATGGCGATAAAAAGAACAACATGTAAGAGTATCGGCGGCGTCGCGGCGGTCGCGTGCGCGTCTCGCTGAAATATGGATGGAAAGTGATACTTGCGGCTGTTTTCGCGTCTTACGGCCACGCCATGAATCGGGATGGCCAGGCCGGGCAGGGCCGGGCAAGGCACGGGCACGGCCGCCGCAGTATCGAAAAGATGTAAACGTATATCAAAGTGGAGGGCGGGGGTTTATATTGGAAAGGTGTTTACCTCCGCGCCGACCGCCGCCAGCGATCGCAGCGCCCCCGCCGGCGGCGGAGGGAAGCTGCGCGTTTATGAGCCATCCAGGACGACAACGCGACCGACCGACGCGGCCCCCGTTGTAATGCATTCGGCGGAGTCCGGGCGGACCGGGGGGCTGCTGGCTCGCTGGCCTGCTGGCTCGCCGGCGGCCCGCGGAAAAAAGGAACCGACAGAGGGGCCCGGGGGACGGCACGGTGGTGTGGTCACACCGAAGCGACTATAGCGACGGCACACACGGGGGACGGCGGAAGCGGTTACACCGAAGCGACTATGTAGCGACGGCGGGCACTGGCAGCGGTCACACCGAAGCGACTCACAGTGGGCCAGAAAACCGGTGGAGGCTGTCAAAATCCCGAACGTGTTTTGAGGTCCTGAGTCGCTAAACAGGACTCGAACCAAACTTGTGCCCCACCATTGGATTGCTCTACCAACAAGGAATCCATTGATGGGGTCACACGTTCGGTTCGAGTCCTGTTAAGCGACATTAGAGCTGAAAAGGCGTCTAGACTTTTGGCCGCCTCCACCGGTCTTCTGGCCCACTGTGCGACTGTAGCGACGGCAGACACGGTAGCGACGCCCTGCTCATCTGCCCCGGGCCCTTTACTGCCCACCTGAATTTACAGCATCGGCCTCATTGATTTACGGTGGTGCCGCGGCACGGCCAGGCACGGCAGGCACGCCGCGACAGCCCTACAGTAAAATTGACCGGAATGGGGGCTGCCCTTCGGTTGCCCCCGCTGCCCCGTCGCCTTCACTGCCCCCGGTGCCCCACCGCCCCCGGTGCCCCACCGCCCCCGGTGCCCCACTGCCCCCACCGCCCCCGGTGCCTCCACTGCCCCCACCGCCCCCGCTGCCCCCGGCCGTCGACTGCCCTCTGGACGTCGGGCAGCCTAACGAGGCCCCGGCTTAGAGCCCCGTAAACAACTGACAAGGATGACAGTGCGGCGCAAATCTCTGGGCATTATTCTGGAAAAAGGAGAACGCCGACTACAACACAAGGCTCGGAATTTAATGTGTGTCAGGAATTATAATTTCAAATGCGGGGGCGGAGGGGGAGGGGGAGGGAGCGGGAGGCTCAAGAGGGGAGGCAGGTGAGATTTTTATACACGTGTAGTCCCGCCCGGTACAACTTTTACTGCCGGCCGCCCTTAAAACTTCACCGTGGTCGCGGCGCCGCGGCCGGGCCGAGGCTGTTTCGGGGCAAGTCTAGGCGGCGGAGGCGAGCCGGGGGCAAGCGCGCAAGGCACACAGTTTCCTTTTTTTATTTTTTATTATTTCCCCTCCTTTTCCCCGGAGTGTACCTTTGGCGCGACCCTGAATGCGCGCAGACCCTTGCCGCATCGACTGACCCGACACGGCGGCCGCGGCCACGCCAAGGGCCCCGCCAAGGGCCACGCCAAGGGCCACGCCCTGCCCTGGAAAACTTCATCAAGTGACTCTTGCAGCGTAGCGGCGCCGAAGAGCCTCCACGAGGGCAGGGGGCCGCGGGCCGGCGGGCCGGGCCACTACAAAAACTTTCAATTTCGGCCGTATGTCGTAAAAGGCTGGAATGACAGATGTTATTTTATAACAAAAATTTGTGGATGTTGTATGTAGTAAAGCGTTCACAGATGCTTCAAAATATTTTGTTATAACGAGCTTCTTTTCTTCTTTGCTGAGCCTAAAATAGTTTAAAAGGTTTTGACAGTGCCCAGCACGACCCGACCCGTAACGTACCACTCCAGCGTCCAGGAGGACTTTAGTGTGTGTAGTTAGCAGCCTTTGCGGAGCGAGAACCGACCCACCTCGCTATTCACCCACAGTGCGGTGGTGGAGCTGGGGAAAGAGCTCGCAGCACCCGATTGACGCTCTTCGTTCAAACGGGTCTGCATCGGACCCCCGCAGGGCCCTGCCGCCCTGCCAGCACACCGTTCACCGTCCCCGCCAGCCCTGCCGGCCAACAGTGGGTCACAAGACCGGCGGAGGCGGCCAAAACCCTAGATGCGTTTCAAACTCCAGAGTCGCTAAACAGGTCTTGAACTGGACGTGTGACCCCACCAATGGATTCCTCGTTCGGAGAGCAATCCATTGGTGGGGTCACACGTTTGATTCGAGTCCAATTTAGCGACTGTGGAGCTCAAAACCGGTCCGAGATTTTGACCGCCTCCGCCGGTCTTCTGGCCCACTGTGCAGCCCTGTGTCCCGACGGCCCTCCGCTCCACTCCGCCCCGCTGTCCTGCATTGTCCCGCGGCCCCACTGTGTTGGCATTGTTTTGCAGCCCGTTGTCCCGTCCCTTGGCCTGCACTCGTGTCCCGGAAGCGTGGACCCGCGTGGACCCACGTGGACTCCACGTGGACGGCTGTAAATCACGATCCAGGTCGGATCCAGGCCACCGTCGGGGCGCCTCCGCCACCCTTGGCGAGCGGCGACCTGGGGTCGCTCGCCCCCGACCCCGCGCGGACACAATGGCTCATTTTGATACAATTGCGCAATGGCGGTGTTACGTAATATTTTTAAAGATAAGTAAGGACACGACGGGGATGAGCGGCGGACAATTGGACCGAGGGGGAACGCCATTACCTAAACTGAACATAACTACTTGTGTATGCACATAGTTAGGCGGAACTACACGCAACTAAAGCGGCATAAGCATTAGTCCAGTACGTAGTTCATCCTGACAATGGACACATCAAGGGGTCAGTGACTTCGCCTTGCCTCCGTTTGACACTGCACTCTACGCCAAATACTATTCTGGAGCAATAACTAACTACTTTTCTCGACCATTGTCCAACTTCTTTTCGTGACCTTTAAATATTTATCTTGAGTTAACGTTGTAGCATTTAAGGTTAGACCAGGAAGTTGCATTCACTTTGGTGCAATTATTGCCTCAGACTCATGTAGTTGGTACACTACCTTAAAAAAGTCGAAATTTTCAGACTTTTTATTTTAGGATGAAGTCAATTTTGAAACCTCTAAATTTCCAGACTTCTAGACACTCAGAATATTTCGACCACTTGCACCTGTACATACACAGAATTAATTTTGTGTCACTTTCAATTTTGTCATTTGCAGAACCAAAGCAGGGATACAGACAACTCTGCTGTTCGTGAACTCTCACGAATTGTCGCAAAGTAAAGCCTTACTGCAACTAATTGTAGAAAACAGTTCTACCCTTTCGTCCACTTACGGGCAGAAAAAGGTGCACCAGATCTCGATATCCGTTTGAAAGGGATCTCACACTCCGATTTTCGTGTTAAACGCGGCGACACTGATATTCCAAACGCTATGAGTATAGCACGTATGGTGCAATGCGCTGAGACATCGCACCTTACGTGCAATGTCACAGCCATATTGCACCTTAGGTGCAAGCTTCCCGAAAATGCCCTATTCAAATGCATGGGAATTGGGAGGCATTGCACTTCATGTGCAATGCTTTTGCATTGCACCAATTGACGCTATACTCATAGCGTTTGGTTTCTCAGTGGAGAGCTGGCTCAGAGTCAACATACCAGCTGCGTATAAGAGTTGACTTTACTCGCCCTGAACTGGTTCTCCCTCCCTCACCTCAACTTATCCCTAAACTACATCCGTTTTCACTGGACACGATTGCATTTTCCTGCTTTTCGCGCGGCGAATAAAGATAAACAACACATGACGCCCGTAACGACGTGCTGCGGTGCGTTATCTGGCATCGTTCCTCTCGCAAATATATTAAACACCCAACATTATGAATGAATGATGGCGCAAACTAATCAGGCGCGCACTGTGCGTGCACCGTAAGTGCGCGCCGAGCGCAGAGAGTGCGCCACTCGAATAGAACGAGTTTTAAATACAGGCGTTGTTGCTGGGGAACACGCGCAATAATTACAAAACCATCTGCTGCGGGGTAAAAAGCGTTGCGGCGCCGTGCGGTAGGCAATGGACGTAGTTGCGGCCCGAAAAAAAAAAAGGAGCAACGACAGCAGGCGAGGTGGACACAGGAAAATAAACGGCAGAGTCTACTTGATGCTTTTAGTCCCAAAGTGCTTTTTAATTGCTACGGTGTATTACGTAGAGGCAGGGAGGGGGCTTGGAGGGCCTACCTCACTGCGGACGAAGCCGCCCCCCCCCCCCCCCTCCCAGCGCTCGCCCACTACCCACAACAACCGGCCCCTGCCGTCCCGAGCAAGCCACATTCCCGTGCCCCTCTCCATAACACAGATAGCAATAATAATTGTAGTTTGTGTGTGTCTGTGTGTGTGTGTGTGTCTGTGTGTGTCTGTGTGTGTCTGTGCACGCGCGTGTCTGTACGCTGCTTGGAGCAGGTGAGCGATAAACTAGCAAACTGAAAATACAGCGGGGCGGCCCTGTTTTGAGGCAATTTACCATACAATGCCTCCACTCGCCTCTTCCCCCTCCGTTCCCCCCTCCTCACTTCCGGTTTGACTTTGTCAGACTTTCGTCCCGGCCCAGTATTTCCGGCCCCTTATTGCAGTTCAAGTCTTCCTCTGATTCTCCCCGCCGAGTTCATTGTGCGCCGCATTAGCCAGCCCAGCCCGCCACACTGCCAGACTTCCCGCGTCAAGCCGGCCCGGCCACGCCACGCCGGGCCAGGCGCACTTTTGTGTCCGGCCGTCTGCTCGGCTAACCCCTTTCCACACGCCTCCCCCTTTCCACCACCCACCCCCTGTCATCCCCTTTCCACACCCTTCCCTCTTTCCACAAACCCCTCCCCCCTATTCAGCCCCCTTCCCCATATCCACCCTTTCCCCTTTCCACCCACCCCTGCCACCCCTTTCAACCCCGCCCCTCCCCCCGCCCCTTTCACCACTCGCCTCTTCCATCCTCAGTTCTTTCCTTACCACTTTTACCATTTTCACCACACCTACTCGAGCGATTCTCACGTTTCGGGGTAGTTTCGTTTCTTCTGACTCCTGTGCCCAAACGAGCGCAGATATCGACATGGGGTTTGTTTCTGATGTTAGGGAGGGCCATTGCCCACTAAAGGCACACATTTCGAAAAGTTCACGTTCGTTGGATTGGTCTACGTAGCGTTTGGAATACCCTAAATGTAACTTCCGTGATTGTCCAATGAGAACATACTCGAACTTTCCGCCCCCAGTGTGGCGGTGTGGTTCGAAAATGCTGCCAACTGTCGATGGGGATTCGAAGCTTGGCATGTCTCGAGCTAATTTCAACCGAAGACCAATACGCCAGACTTCTTTCAAAGGTACTTATGCTGCAACGATAAATGTCCTCCGTATATTCAATTTAACTACACAAATTTCGAAAAGGCAGCTCTGGACTTCTCCCCAAGCCAAACTTTTAACTTTCCATGACACAAGCCATCAAAGTGGAGTCCCTGGGAAATAATTGCATGGGTCGCGGAAATCTAAGATGCTGTATACGGTGTCAAAGCGGGCTAGAGCATTATAAAATGGCGTGTTTCAACAATTACCTGTAACTTCCGTGGCACCCTTTACCCAATGTTGCAGCAGCACTAGGTGAAAAAATTTTCCGCTTAAATGTCGGGCTTAGAGTATCAATTGACCCTGGAACGACTTTTAAGCCACAGCAAGCCCGAGTCAGCCGTTAAAGCTGATTTTGACACTTTGTAACTTCCGTGATAACGTAATTTCCGTGATCAAAACACCCACTAAAACGTATGGGAATACCTTATGGCTCATGTTTTGAGGAAGATAGTACAAGGTCTTTACTACCATTGCCATAACTCTAGTATCATCCAGGACCCCAATAATCAGAAAAACTTAATTGGATATTTCTCACTTTCGGCAAATCAGAGACGCCAAAACTACCCCGAAACGTGAGAATCGCTCACTCACTATTTTTGCTAGGACCAATTGAAAACAATAATAGTCGAGGCGTATGGCTGGTGGTGACAAATTATAAGTAGTGATGAATTTGCTACTGGCTGAGGTTACAAAAAATCGTCACTAGATTCTGTCACTCTTGCTTTCACCACCCTTCTTTTGCTTCTCATCTTTTGGGCTCCTACTTCCCACTTCCCCGCCCCCTCCCCTCCCCCCTTCCACTCCTTTGCGGGGACGGAAAGTTCTCCTTGGACGAGCACGGCGTGGCACGGCGTGGCGTTGGCGGTGTGGGCGGGCGCGCGGTTTAAGGGACGTCGCTGCAACAGTTTAGCGGCGGCGCGGCGGCGGCCTCGGGGAGCGGCAGGCCGTCTCTCTCGCTCTCACGGGGCGTCCCTCAATGGTGCGAGGGAGACGGAGCGACGACTCTCGGAATCAGTGTAAGTACCAGGCGGACGGAGCGAGTCGGGGCGCATCCGCAAACACGGCGTCGGGCGCGTCCGCGCGGCCCGGCCCGGGGCGAGGCACAGTGGGCCAGAAGACCGGTGGAGGCGGCCGAAATTCGAGACGGGTTTTCAGCTCCAGATTCGTGAAACAAGGTTCGAACCGAACTTGTGACCCCACCAATGGATTCCTCGTTCGGAGAGCAATCCATTGGATGGGTCACACGTTCGGTTCGAGTCCCATTTATTGACTCTGAAGCTCAAAACGCGTCTAGGGTTTTGGCCGCCTCCGCCGGTCTTCTGGCCCACTGTGCGAGGCCCCGCAGTGGCGGCGCGACGCGGCGCGGCAGTAGTTGCAGAAAACGGGCCGAAATATGCTTACAACTCCAACAGCGCGGCGCGCGCGCCCGAGAAGGGCGTCGCCAACAACTTTATGGTAATCGGATCTTCCCACATTGCTGTGTCGGCCGCGGGGCACACAGAGCGCCGCATATACAGCGGGATTGTCCTCAGACCGGGGAGGGGCGAGGGGGCGGGGGGACGCGGTGTGTTGAGGCAGGTCGCGGTCTCGATGGCCGCGTGGGAACGGCCACGGGGACCGGGAGGGGGGGGGGCATTCAAAGCAGAGGGGAAGCACCGCCGGGGAGGGGTACACTGCCGCCCCGAGCACCCTTTGAGGTGCATTCCTCCACCAAGAAGTACCTCCTCGCTACCCGCGCGCAACGCCGCGCCACGCCACGCCGTGCCACGCCACGCCAAGCCACGCCACGCCAGGGCGTCACGGACCGGCCAGCCCGCGGCCAGCGTGCCGCAGCTGGATAACCCCGTTCCAGGTCCCCGACGCCGCGGCCGACCACCCACACCGTCGCAGGCACGCCCTCCGCACTCTCTCTCTCTCTCTCACACACACACACACACAGAGAGCCCCCTTTCAATCTTAACGACACGATCTCGCTGGCCGTTTGGAGCCCTGCCCTGCTTTCCCTCATCCCCCTCGGCCGCTGAATCCGACCCCGCGGACCCCTCTTCTCTCTCTCTCACTCTCTCTCTCTCTCTCTCTCTCTCTCTCTCTCTCTCTCTCTCTCTCTCTCTCTCTCTCTCTCTCTCTCTCTCTCTCTCTCACACACCTTTCGATGTGCTGGAAGGGTTTCCCAGCGCTTCCTGGACTGCAGCGCGCCGCCGGACACTTTCCATTGGACACAAAGCGCTATTATGCAAAGCATGGCCAAGGCATAGCTGAGGCGGCGGCCCGCGCCTCGCCTGCAGACCGATTCCGAGAGTCGTTTTCGTCGCGCTGTCTCTCTCGCACCTACACGGGACGCCCCATGAGTGCGAGAGAGGCAAAGCGACGAAAACGACTCTCGGAATCAGTCTGCTGGAGTGGCAGCCCTGGAATCCATCGCGCAGGGAAGCGCAGCTGCGCCTTCATGAGACTCGTCAGTCAGTCAGGGGCGCCTCTTGTCTTATTCAAGGAGGTAAGGTGAATGAAGGAGTCTCTAGGAGATTCGTCTCACGCAGCCCGGCCCACGCACGCACATGCATAAATTGTACACTGAGCTTTCGAAGACTGTCGAAACCGCGTCAATCTCCGTGCGATGCTTTCGAACTCGAACCCGTTTCAATTTGCGCGATGACAGCGGTAATAGCGACCCCACGCGTTTATCACGGGACATTTTGGGACGCATTGCCTGCACGTCAACATTGGAAAAAACAATTCGTTATGAAAAGGAATATTTTCGGATGCACACGGATAATTTTGTTCTTGCAGGCAAAATAGGAGACTCTTGCGATTTTCTTTAAAAATGAAAAACACAATTCGCTAGTCGCCACCCCATTTTCCAGGAACACGAAGTTTTCCGGGTGTACGAATGCAAACAAATCATTAGTGTAGCCTATCAGCGACATTGGAGCGCGCACCCCGATCCGATAGGCCGGCCTGGCATGTTCCGAAACGAAATAGAGAGAGCGGCTCGCGATGCAACTGGAGCAGCGACCGTTGACAGTACAAAACAGAAAAGCAACTGATTGGGCTGCGCTCTATCTCTGTCACGCACGCCACTCATTTCCACGAAGCGGAGGAGCGCGCCGTGCCGGCATGCCGCGGCACAGTGGGCCAGAAGACCGGCGCAGCCGGCCAAAACTCTAGACGCGTTTTGAGCTCCAGAGACGCTAAACAGGACTCGAACCGAACGTGTGACCCCACCAATGGATTCCTCGCTCGGAGAGCAATCCATTGGTGGGGTCACACGTTCGGTTCGAGTACAATTTAGCGACTGTAGAGCTCAAAGCACGTCCAGGGATTTGGACCGCTTGCCGCGGTCGTATGGCCCACTGTGCAATGCTCGCAGTGCTGCCGTCGCTTGACGGGCAGGCGAAACGCTCTGCCGCGGACGGGCTGCGTCCAGCGGCGAAGAAAAATCGTCTGTTTGTGGCGCCTACTTTTCCATTTTGAGCAGCGACAGCAAAGCGGAAGCTTGTCCTCCCACGCTCAAAAAAGGTCCCACGAAGTATCTAATTCGCACCAACGAAGATAATGCAGGCATAGTAGAAATTGCTTTGTATGAATTGCTTGAAGGATTTTGCCTCACTAGACAAGGCATTTCTTTGAATTTTAAACCGGCCTCTAGTCATCAAATTTTCTCAGTGCATGTGGAAAATGGTTACACTGATTGACGGAGGGTTCTGGTCCTGATTTAACTTCTGTTCGTCAGAGGAAAAATGGACCGTCTCTCATTTAACGATAGGAACGTTCTTTTTGTCATCTCTCCTGCGCTGCCAATTTTGAATATCAGACCAGCGTTATTTTTCATTGCATCCCGTTATAGCGATTAGTGAAGCAGGAAGAATGCCCTGATGAAAAACGAGGGTGCATCGAACTGGCTCGCTGTGGAGGAAAAAGTTGATATAATGACACAACGGATTCATTCAAAACCTTTGACTGCCCGTCAGAGCACCGGCCTTGCGCAGACCAAGCTTGGTCTGGATATCAGTTGATTTCAGGAATGTGACGTCATATCCTTTGGGACACTGTCACTGTAACTTTCTTTCCAGTGTGAATCGGCCAGATCCAGTCTCTTCGGCGCCCGACTCTAGATGGAACGAATAAAGTGATTTATGCGATCGAAAGAATGTGCCCAGATACTTTTTCATGGAGTCAGCGCACTGACCGAGCCAAGGCCGTTGACACACACCAATCAATTCACCTCTAAACTGCCGAAAATTGAAGGGTGATGCAGGCACAGCATCATGCATCCTGCATCCTTCCACTCCCGACGTTTCCGAAGACATGACTCTTTTCCGCTCCTCGGAGTCGTGCCGTGTACCCAAAGCAAACCGAAGCAGGTGCGCGGAGTATTACCATTGTGAGTCGTGGCTGCCCCATCTTTTTCCCGCGACCCGCGGTATTCCTTGGCCCCGCGAGGGCCGACCAACTCCCTTCACTCATCACGCGGAGAGCCCCGGCCTTTGTTTCGGCCCTGCTGCCAGCCCTGCCAGCCCCGCCAGCCCTACCATGGTATGCAGAGACCTCACCTTTTTTATCGGGTTTCCCGCAGCAACGGTGCACCATTCTCTCCGGACCAGACAACGCCCCCTCCCCTCCCTTCCCCCTCTCTTCCCCCCTCCCTTCCCCCTCCCTTCCCCTTCCCCTTATTCCTCTTCCCCTCCCCTACCGGCTGGCGTGTCTTCATCTTGCAACACACTCCGTTAGCACCGCCCATTGTTGGTGCAGGCGGCCCTTCCGAGAACCCCAGTCATTGATTTTCATACACATGGGGCAGTGAGTCGTAAAGCCCTTCGGAGGCACCCGGGACGCATCGGCCGACCTCACCCTTTTGAGCGCACAGTGGGCCAGAAGACCAGTGGAGGCGGCTGAAACTCTAGACGCGTTTTGAGCTCCAGAGTCGCTAAATGGGCCTCGAACCGGACGTGTGACCCCACCAATGGATTGCTCTTCGAATGAGGAATTCGTTGGTGGGGTCATACGTTTGGTTCGAGTCCTGTTTAGCGACTCTGGAGCTCAAAACGCGTCTAGAGTTTCGGCCGCCTGTGCCGGTCTTCAGGCCCACTGTGAAGCGCGGCGTTGTTTTTTCGCGTGTTGGAGTCAGGGGCCTTATGATAACGCGACAGCAGAAACAAAATCACGGACAACGCACGGCGAGGCACGCAATATCCTCCTTTGAGTTTCCCGCGCGTACACTGCGCAGCCAACGCAGAGGCGGAAATTTTCACGCCGCCGCCAGGGGCGAGAATCTTTCTCTCTTTTCTATTTTCGTGCGTGACGATCACAGCTTTGTTCAATCCTCTTTGATCGGAATGGAAACTGCTTCTCGTTCCGCGCCCGGAGGGGCGTGTCGAATTTGCTTTCGCCTTTGAGTTGCCGGGCTAAACAAGCGACACGCTAAATTAGGGAAAACAATCGGTTTAGTCGATAAACGCGTCCACTATTTGCAAAGAAATCTCCGTCAAAAAGAGTCAAAACTCTCTGAATTTAATTCAAATTTGATTCCAAATTTTCAGATTTTTATATTTTTTTGTAAAGAAAGAAGTGAGCCGATAATTTTTGAAACAAAGGGGGACAACCCAGTCTCTGTCCTTGTTCTTTACAACTTAATCTTTATGAACGAATTTTCATTGGAAAGTAACTAAGGACGAAGTTAACACGCTGCGCGGCGGCGGCGTGGGACCACCCGAACTACTCGTTACGCGCCGAGTATGAATGCCGGCCTGATAGAGGGTCTTCCAGGACCCCCGTGGGACCGAGCACCGCGCGCCCCTCGCTGCACCCTGGCCGGGCCTGCAGACTGATTCCGAGAGTCGTTTACGTCGCTCTGTCTCTATCTCTCACCTGCACGGCACGCCCCGTGAGTGTGAGAGGGACGGAGCGACGAAAACGACTCTCGGAATCAGTCTGCTGGGCGGGCCTGGGCGGCGCGCTGTGTGTTTATGGCACAACACTGCGAACCACGGCAAAGGGAATACGGAACCCTCATTACACGCCACGCCTCGTCACGCCACGCCTTGCCGTGCCTTGCCTTGTCGTGCCCTGCCGTGCCGTGCCCTGCCGTGCCCTGCCGTGCCTTGCCGCGCCGTGCCCTGCCGCGGTGATGCGGAGCTCACCTCAGCCCCCTCCTCTGCAGGGGGCTACTGCCGGGGGCGGGGGGCACGGGGGTCACGGGGAGGGCACCACGCTCGGCTCGCAAACTGACTACGGCGGCGCTCGAAAATTATTTCGAGAGGATCGAACTCGTATTTCGCTGTCCCGCCGCCGCTCGTCCGCCGAATCGTTTGAGATACCCAACCCGAAGTGCTTCAGGGACGTCACAAAGGAAGTAGCGAAACAATCGATTCCATCCGGTCCACCTTTATGGACGGCATGCGGACCAATCAGCCGGGGCCAGAGCACTGTGAAAACGCGACGCTTGAGGGAGAATAATGTGGTGGAGGTGGGGAAACGCCGGGCAAGGTAGGCAAAACCGTTGGCTCTCGTGCACGGCAGTGGAGCGGGTTGCCTATCCTCTGTTTCACAGGCGCTACAAACCGTCACTGGTGCTGTGGAAACGCCGGGCAGGATAGGCAAAATCCTCGACTCTCGTGCACGGCAGTGGAGCGGGTTGCCTATCCTCTGATTCACAGGCGCTAAAAACCTGCGTTTGTGCTTCGGAAACGCCGGGCAGGATAGGCAAAACCCTCGACTCTCGTGCGCGGCAGTGGAGCGGGTTGCCTACCCCGCGATCCGCAGGCGCTACATGCGCCGGCCCGAACTGCCACGCACGCACTGTTCTTGGTGACGCCCCTGGGACGGTCACGCGTGAGAGAGGCGGAGGGGAACGGAGAGAGGAGAGAGAGAGAGAGAGAGAGAGAGGGAGAGAGAGGGAGAGAGAGGGAGGGAGAGAGGCGGGTCGTGTTTACTGCGGGAAGGTCCAGTGGGATTGGGTGGGAAAGGCGTGGCGACAAAAAGTTATTGCGCGGTCGCTTCGCCGCTTCGCACGATTCCTGAGGCACCTGTTGCCTTTTCGCCAGCCCATCCCATTACGCCCGGCGACGAATCGCGAAGCGACAGCGTAGGTACAGTCAAGTCGCATCGGCGCGCCGAATCGGGGCTGCTGAGGCGAGGGCGATCATGCGTGCACTGTAAATGTCTTACGGTGAAGGGCTGCACCAACATATTATGGTGGAGATTCTCCATAATACCAACGATTCGTCAAAATATCTATAAGTTACAGGGAACTCCGAATGGTATGTTATGGAGACAGCTGCACCACCATACTATGGAACATTTTACCGGAGAATCTTCACTGTACAGCACTAAGAGTGTGAACACAATAACGTCCACATTGAACTCTTGACGACTTTTGGTGCACTGCTAGACAGTGGCCTCCTGGTCTCGGAACTCTGTGTGCAGTAGAGCAGTAGAGTCGCCAGAGCGGAGCAGCCATGCATCATGCATGCACACTGTTGCCGCGTTTTACACGCAATGTAGAGAACCTGAAGCAACAGTGTATGCGTATAGGTCCAGCGGAAAAGATACGACTCAACTTTTTGAGGGTACTTGTCTTTCGTTTCAATTATTGGGCCTCTGGTAAGGGGACGCAGTCACAACACATTAGGCCAGAAAACCGGCGAGGGTGGCCAAAATTCTCGACGCGTTTGGAGCTCCTGAGTCGCTTAACAGGACTCGAACCAAACGTGTGACCCCACCAATGGATTGCTCTCCGAACGAGGAATCCATTGGTGGGGTCACACGTGCAGTTCGAGTCATCTTTACGAGGAATCCGATGGTAGGGTCACACGCCCGGTTCGAGTCCTGTTCAGCGACTCTGGGGCTCAAAACACGTCCGGGATGTTGACGGCCCCCACCGGTCTTCTGGCCCACTGTGCAGTGTGCACCCTCCGTGCAAGTTGTGGAAGTCCCGTTCGCTGACTCAGTTGGCCGTCGTCGAGGTTTGCCAGGGTTTTGTGTACTTCCGCACCGCACCCTCCGTTTCGGCTGCCCGTCCCGCCATGCAAAATAGCCAAAACACGCCCTCCGGCCTGACACACTAAATGACCCACTTCCGAGCGCTCCTTGGGTGAAATGTGATGGACTGCTTAGTCGTGGAAGGCCGAAGCCAGCCACCACACTTTCGGAAATAAATTCTTCCTTCAGTCAAAACTCAAATGATGCGTGTTTTAGTCGATGTTGCTGTGCAATTCACTGTAAAAATAAATATCCGGAATAAACGACGGATCCTTCGGCAAAAAAATTGCCAACGGTTCCTTCGTTAATTTACGAAGCTCTTCGTATTTTTACAAAAACCTTCGTAAATTTTTTGAAAGATCTCTGCCGATTTTCCAATCACAATGGAAATTTACGAAGCACCTTCGTAAATCTACAAAGATCCTTCGTAAATTACAGGGAACCTTCGTTTCAAACAAAGAAACTTCTTAATATACACGGATTCTTCGTAATTATACGTCTGGAATTAACGACGGATCCTTCGGCAAAAATTGCCAACACTTCCTTCGTTATTACGAAGGTCCGGGTTTGTTACGAAGACCTGTCGTAGATTAACGAAGCCCGTCGTAAATACGAAGCCCATTCAAATTTACAACAGATTTTGAAATTACGATTTTCGTAAATTTACAAGACCTTCGTAAATTAACGACGAACCTACGTTGTTACAAAAGTCCTGTAGGAAAGAAACATTTACAGTGCACTTTTGGACATTCCCAAAAACCCTTCGAAAAATATTCCGTCGTAAATTCACAACATATTTTTTACAGTGAATACACTTCGGCTTTTAGTATCGCAAGGTTGAGTCCGTTGACTCCACACGGTGCGTCAGACTTTGCAGTGGAGTGCAAGAAGTGACGGACTCCAGGCTTCGCGTCCTTGAAGCGTGTTTGTGTTACGGTGTCGTCCCCGACGTCACGGCGCGTCGCGGCGTTCGGCAAACAGAGAGGCTGCGGTCGGCGTGGCGCGGCGCGGAGCGGCTTGGCGAGCCGTGAAACGCGCGGCGCCGAACAGTGGCGTAGATGCTCTGTCTCTCTCGCACTCGTGGGGTGTCCCCGTCGGGGTGCGAGAGAGACAGAGTGACAACGACGCCGTTCGGAGTCGGCCTATGCGAAGCCGGCGCCGCCCAGGTGGAACGCCCAAATGGAGCCCACTTCCAGCGGCGGCGCTATTCCCCGCCTGGCAGGCCACCGCGCCCCGCCCCGCCCCGCCCCGCCCCACCGCGCCCCGCCGCGCCCCGCCGCGCCCCGCCGCGCCCCGCCCCGCCCGGCCGTCGAGCAGTCAATGTCATTCCCTTTGACTCCGGCCTACAGTGCCCCGCGCGCGTAACTTTTCATTAAAGCCGCCCAGTTGCCGGTTTGTGCCGGGGCCGCCGTGCCGTGCCACGGCCGGGCTTGTTCCGGCGGGGCCAGCGGCGCCAGCGGCTCAAACAAGCGCACGGCTCTTACTCGCCACGGCGCGTCGCTGCGCCGCGGCACAGCCAACTCCCGTCCCCTCCTCTGCTTCTCTCCAGAAAGACCCTCGGCCCTCCTCTCCTCTCCCGAAACACCCTCCCCTCTCCCCTACCCTTCTCTGTCTCACTCTCACTAGATTTTTCCCTAACCCGCTTTTGAGTAGGCAATCTCTGTGAGATAAATGCCCGAATGCCGACAAATAGCATGGCAAAACTAACAGTGAAATTTCATATACTCTCACTCAATTGTACCTTTTTTCAATCAGTGGTTGATGACCCCCTCGGCCTCCAGTCTCACTCGGTCTCAGACGACTGGGGCATCACACCACTGGTGCTCAGACCACTGGGGTTTCACACCACTGGGATATCACACCACTGGGATATCACACCACTGGTGCTCAGACCACTGGTGCTCAGACCACTGGTGCGCAGACCACTGGTGCTCAGACCACTGGTGCTCAGATCACTGATACTCAGATCACTGGTGCTCAGACCACTGGTGCTCAGACCACTGGTGCTCAGACCACTGGGGTCTCAGACCACTGGGATCTCAGAACACTGACTGGTGCTCAGACCTAGGGATGCAAAAATACCGGTAAGATTCAAAGTTACGTAAATTACGGTAAAATACGGTATTTTACCGTATTATACAGTAAAATTGGGTAAAATTGATTTTTCTTGACTTAAAGAAGTAACTGTGGTTCTTCTTAGGAAATAGGGGGAAAAGAGGTTCATTTGGGTGAGGGTGTATCATTAATTATCGGCCGCATCGTTCCAAACATGGTTGCAAACCATCATGACTCAAGGACAATGTCGCATATTTGAAATAGACAAGGACGAAAGACCCTGTGGGTCAAAAATATGAACTATTCTCCCACTAGACCCTCCTAAATTAATTTTGAATCTGAGTGCTTTTCACTTATTCCTACTGGGCTGGATTAAGAAATGCGTAGAGCAGCAAAGTTAACAGCCCAAATATACTTAAGAATTAACAAAACGGGCGCCGTTTTTCTCGTAATCCAAGTAAGTTGTCTCAATTCCATGAAGAAACTTTTTTCCTTAAAGGCTGCAAGGTGTCCAACAACCATACCAATGTTCATTACACTTTTCAGCTCAAATTTCTAACAAATATCTACCCCTAGATTTACCTCTTTTTTAAGTAAGTTAAAATTATATGAACCTTGGCAACAAAGAAAGGTTTTTGATTTGCCTTTCGGAGATTTGGGTCGCGTAAATGGATTTTGATTTCCACAAGTTTTGCAAAAGAAGAGAACATTAACTTCACATTAATTTTAAGTGGCAAGACGTCTTACACGTACACGGGGTGGCACGAGAAGCAGATACAAACCAAGAGTTCAAAAGAAGCGCTATTTTCAGTCCGCACGTCCTGTCTAATCGTATGGAAGCTAAAGAAGTTCAAATAAGTCAATATTTCAAAATTACCGAAAAATACCAATTTTACCGGGGTCTCCGTAAAATACGGTATTTTACCGTATTATACCGTTCTTTACCGGTAATATTACCGGCCTTTACATCCCTACTCAGACCACTGGTGCTCAGACCACTGGGGTCTCAGACCACTGGGATCTCAGAACACTGACTGGTCCTCAGGCCACTGGGGTCTCAGAACACTGGGCTCTCAGACTACTGGGGTCTCAGACAGACCACAAGGCCTGAGACCACTGGGGTTCAGATCACTGGGGCTCAAACGTGAATGGCAACACCCTGGCCCCTCACCTCCTCTCGCTGCAAAACCCTCCCCCTCTCCCTAAACACCCTCCCAGTGAAGAAATGTCCACAGGTAAATGTCCGGTCCGTTTTTGTCCATCGATTTTTCGTCTATGCACACAATGTCCAAGGTAGAATGTCCAATAATTTAATGACCACCCCTAATAAAGGCCTGAGGTTTTTTCGGCACCGAACGAATGTGGTCGACATGCATCATGCTAACATGTGGAGGATCGTTTGCGAGTGGAGGTCTGAGGAACATGATCTCCACCAAGTACTTGGTGGGGTTGGGGCTGGACACATCCATGTCATCCATGGGCATGAATGAGAAGAATGAGATGTGCCGACGCACGATTCATATTCTGCCCAATAGCTACGAGGATTACAACGAAAGGTGGAAGGAATTTCAGGTACTTACACTACAAACCTAATTGTCTACCAAGTACACACTTACAAATACATGCTTGGCAAGTACACACTTGCAAACGCCTATGCTTAGCATGGAGTTAAACGGTGCCAAGCATGCGTTTTGTACGTGTAAACTTGCCAAGTATGCATTTGTAAGTGTGTACAAAGTACACAGGTTTGTAGTGTAGAGACAATTGCGTACAACATCAAGGTGCAGCCATTGTTAGATGCTAAATGCCATTTGGAAGCCATGCCAAATAAAATTGTTTGAGAACGGACTTAGTTAATTTGTCACTATGGATAAACAAATAGTTGGACATTTGAAAATGCGGCCATATAATTCGGGGGCATTCTTTCCACGTGGACATATTTCTTCACCGGACATTATTTCCTAACGGACATAAATTAAGTGGACATTTTTTCAGCGGACATTAGTTCCTGAAACCCCCTCCCCTCCTCCAAGACTCTCCCTTCTCTTACCTGTACAGCGGCAGCCCCGCGTCGTCCTTGAACCACAGCACCATGTACACCTTGTCGTGGCTGGGCGCCGTGACGTCACAGGGCAGCTGCACCGAGGTGCCCTCCACCGACATGACGGGGAGCGCCGTCGCTGCAACAAGAACAGGGGGAGCATGAGCACGAGCAGCGGACCGAGAGTCTTCTTCGTCGCTCTAACTCTCTCGCACCCGTCGGGAGCGCCACGTGAGTGCGAGAGAGACAGAGCGACAGACTCCAGGACTGCGAGCGAAGTGCGGGGAAAAACGGTCCGCGCGTGCGCGCGACGGTGATGTATGGCTGAGTGCTATTCAACCACTATTCAGGCACACACTCTCTAACGACTACTTGCGCAATTACGGCGGGACAAACACACTCACTGCCTTTCGGGTCGCCGGGCCGCGGACAGGACCGCCGCACCAACTTGGCGTCGCACAGTGGGCCAGAAGACCGGCGCAGGCGGACAAAACTCTACGCGCGTTTTGAGCTGCAGAGTCGCGTAACAGGACTGGAACCAAACTTGTGCCCCCACCAGCGGATTCCTCGTTCGGAGAGCAATCCATTGTTGGGGTCACACGTTCCGTTCGGCATCTTTAGTGACTCCGGAGCTTAAAACGCATCTGCAATTCGCACCGCCGTCGCCGGTCTTCTAGCCCACGGTGCGGTCGGGTGGTACCATCTCGCGTCACGGTGCTAAACCGATGTCAAATCTACGACCGAACACCACCTCTTCAGCCATAGTACAAACGAACTTTGACAAAATATCTGTAAGGTACACAGACTTTTCGAAGGTAAGTTACGAAGTCAGCTTCACCACCATAATACAGAGAATTTTCTCCATGATATGGAGAATCTTCACCTTACGGCTTTTAGAGTGCGGGTTCATCAAGGCTGATCCCGACACCGCGGTTCATCGCTCTGTCTCTCTCGCACTCGTGGGCCGTCCCGTAGGGGGTGCGAGAGAGACGGAGCGCAGAATCATCCCGCCGGCGATCGAACGCCGCCAGGCACGCCGCAATCGCGGGGACACTGCAGGCCGGGCCGAGTTGGCGGCAACTTGAAAACGGGGAGGGAAGTGGGACCGGATATGGGAAGTTGCCAAAATTGTGGCTCCTTTTGGCTCCTAAAAAAATGAAAAAAATATCTCGTTCTAAATTTTTTTTAGTATTTTTCCTGTATTCTAGGGGTCATTCTAAACGCATTTCCGAAGGAGGCCAGGATTTTCTCGCACTTCGATTTTTCCCCTATACTTTACATGGGGGAATGGCACGGAAGTTACCGAAAATGTGCATGGCACGGAAGTTACATCATCAAACAAACCGCGAAAACGGACCAACCCGTTCACCAAATCGAACAGGTGTCTCGCCTAAAGTTTAAAAGACGTGAAAGCGCAAAATGGCCAGGTGGACTGAAGTCGGTAGGTCGAGTAGCAAGCTCGCTATTGATGACACGGAATGTTACACACAAACCTGACACATGCCGGATTTTTACCTTCGATGGTCTAGCCAGCCGGAATGGAGCCCTCCAGCGAAAATCCACCTACCGCGCTGGAAAGAGGAAACCGTGCTGCTGATTCTGGACGCTGAGCCGAACTTTTCCCGCTACAGGTTCGGCGCTGAGGCGCGAAACTAAAGCTGACGATGTTTGAAAACCAGTACACGGTGGACATTTTTTCATCCAATAAAGCAGGAGGTGAGAGTCACAGGAAGAAATTGCTATCCAAGGGTGTCATAAAGGGTTGCCAACGGAACAAAAGGCTGTTCGCGGATTTGCTCTCCGACAAATAGTTCAGGAGATGTTCGCCTTGGAACACGGACTTTTTGGACAATGGACAGCACGGAAGTTACATTTTGCCCAGTTTTAGCCTGTTTTGACAGGAAAATGCTTGGACTGCATGCTCGGTTAGTGTGTGGGATAGCAGGGGAGATGAAGCCCAGTCATAGGAATCAAACCGCAGGTCAATACGTCGAAAAATAAGGAAACTGTGGCCCAAAGACACAAAAGGACCCACAATTTTGGCAACTTCCCATATACACATGCTAATGTCGGCCGGGGACTGCGGAAGCGCGCCGAGCCGTGCCCTGCCGTGCCGTACACTGCCTTGCGTTGCCGTGCCCTGCCGTGCCGTGTCGTGCCGAGCCGCCGCGACCGAAAAGTATGGAGATGCGGCAGCACTTAGGGCCGCGTTGCCGCATTCGTCTTGCACACGAGGCGCCGCGCAGCGCCGCCCGCAGACAGCGAGGCGCCGCGCCGAGTGACGTCACTCTGGCGTGGGGGAGACTGGGGAAGGCGCGATCGCATTTGAAAAGTCTAGACCACACACACGCAAAAAAGACTTCTTGAACAAAAAGAACATAACAATCTTAAAATTAGTTTATTTTTTCAATCCGTTGTAAGAAAAAACTATTATTGTGTGTAAACATTTGTTTTCTTTTTTAGCAGATGATACGTTCACGTATCAGCGTGCTTGTACTCTCGTGCAGAGAGTACCGAGTTTCCGGCTAGCCAGGCAGGAGTTGCCTCGTTGCCTGACTAGCAAGCCTAGAAGAGGCCGAGCGCCTCGCTGGCAAGGCACCGGCTGGCTCGCCTGCCTAGAAGATTATGAGCGGAGGGCCCGCAGTCTGCCGCGCCGCGCCGTCGCCCGCCGCACCATGAATCGGGGCGCCTGCGGGGCCTCGGGTTGCGCGCGCGGCGTATAACCTCGACACCCAGCTCTCTAGTACTCAAGAAGTGCGTCCCTCGCGTTGCGCGTCGTCACGAGACGCTGCTAGCACGCATCGCGTAGCTGCCCCCCTCGCCCATTCCCTAGCCGAGACGCCACGTCCCGCCGCGCCCCGCCACACCCCGCAGCAGTCTACACACACACACGCACTTGAGCCTTGAGTGCGTAGAACGCGTAGTTCAGCGCCCCCCGAACCCCTGCCCCTCTCGAGAAGCGGCGCGTCGGCAGTGTGCGCCACTCTTGCTTATCTATCTTGAGGTCGGGTTCGGGTGGCGCGCCGGCCGGCCGGCCCCGCTTGGAGATGTGGCTGACACGCCGCGTGCCGCAAGGCGCCTTGCCCTAGTACCGAACACAACTTTTACGGGTATTGAGTATTTATGTGATTAGCCACCAAATTGTGCATCCTCGCGTTGAAACAACGAAAATGATACCCAACACAAGTGGTATCGGACATATGAGTGCCCCACCGTCATTGCGAACATGTTTAACACAAAACAATGGCACGTTAGGATATTCAAAAGTTATACTAAAATTGACATTTCCATGAATTACCATGTGTAACAAATTTGTCAAAAAAAGAGTTCCGAGTGTTTACTCTTTGAAATAAATTGACAAAATGTCACATTCATACATTGAAATAAACATTCCCATAAGTATCATCTGCTTTCACGTTAGCGTTAGCGTTAACGTTTTTTTTTAACCAAAAACGAAAAATTAAGAAACATTTTTTGTGTATTGTCTGTGTGGGTGGAGAGAGAGAGAGAGAGAGAGAGAGAGAAAGAGAGAGAGAGAGAGAGAGAGAGAGAGAGAGAGAGAGAGAGAGAGAGAGAGAGAGAGAGAAGGGGGGGGAGGCAGGGAGGAGGGGAATTAGTTCCAGCAGAAAACTGTCATTTTTTTTGCACTTTTCTGACAAGCTTGCAAGCGGAAATCGAAAGTTAAAGCCGGTTAAAGCGATCTATCCAATCCGAATGAGCCCTCTATTATGAAATAAAATTTCCATATCCGCTTGCTGCTTGTCTGCTCCCGTGAGAGTGTGGAACGAACGTTTCGAATGCCAGTCCGCGTTGCTGCATCCTCCCCAGCCAGCAGCGCTGCACAGCTGCACGACACAGAGTGCACACACAGCAGCGACGGAGATCAGGTGGGCCCTAAAAACAGAGACGAGAATATGGAAAGAGCAGAGAGAGAGAGAGAGAGAGAGAGAGAGAGAGAGAGAGAGAGAGAGAGAGAGAGAGAGAGAGAGAAAGAGAGAGATTGTAAAGTTACAGCATGCAGAACGAAGCGAAGCGAGGTCCTCAAAAAGGGCGGGGGCGGTGCGCTTATGGACATGAGGCCGTCGGCGGGGTTCGCGGATTCAAATTGTTGGTGGAGGAGGCGGCGGGTCGCATGGGAACGGCGCGGCCTGCGGAGGCTCATTCCGAACTTCGTCGCTCTGTCTCTCTCGCACTCGTGGGGCGTACCGAAGAGGCGCGAGAGTGACGGAGCGAGGAAAGGCCGTGTTCGGAGTGGAGCTTCTGCCCCATGCCCGCCGTGGCGCGCCCTGCCGGCTGCACCGCTCATTTACATCATTTAACGCCGCCTGTTCTTTCCCTATCGTTGCTCATGCCCCCTCCAGTGCCCCTCCAGGGCCCCGCCGGCCCTCGCCGCCTTTAGGGCCACGCTTTGTTTTGATTCATTGCGAGGTAGACGGGGCCTGACAAGAAGCCCGGCCACTCTCGCTCTCTCTCTCTCTCTCTCTCTCTCTCTCTCTCTCTCTCTCTCTCTCTCTCTCCCTCTCTCTCCGTGCCGCTCCCCGCGGCGAACTGCGGAAGAAGCGCTGGTGGGGGCAAACTCGCTTGCAAACTAGACGCCAAACTGACCGAAGCTCTGGCCACGCGGCCAGTGTGCCGTAGTGGGCCACACACACACACACACACACACACACACACACACCACACACACACACACACACACACAGAGTGCCGTAATAGGGAAGGAAGCGCACTGTAAGTACAATCGGCAGATCGATCCCGAACACACTACACTGGTAAACCTGAAGCGTACGCTTGTGGACTTTCAAGCTTGAAGTCGAGCGTAGACAAGAAATCCTCCCATGTTTAGATAGACGCGCAAGCGGAGCGGAGCAATGTGGTTCTAATGAACAGAGAGGCTTCCTGTTCCTTTCATAGTGTGGAGTTTGCCCCGGAGCTTTATTCGAGTAGAGATGCACCCTGGACCTGCTTGCCTCCGCCAGTGCAGCAGTGGTGAAATATCCCTCCACGCGAACGGCAGCCGGGCGAGCAATCTCCAAGTTTTGTCTCGTCTCTCCGAAACAGTGGCGCGGCAGGGGCAGCACACCGGCAGGGGCTCCCAAACGCTCGGGGAATGAATTGGGGCTCCGGCAATGCACCCAGCACACGTGTTCCTCGTCCGGGGACCTAGAATTAGGTCCTGCTGCACGGTACACCGCTGAAACGGCACCCTTAATTGACTTCTTGCGTCAATAAAAACTTTTTCTTCTTACAAAAAAACAAGAAATTTCATAATCAAGAAAGCATTTTTTTATGATGGTGATGGTGTTGAAGCGTAGTTGTACGTTTTTAAAGTGAAGACCTTTTCACTCGCATCCTCCAGGGGTTGAGGCATTAATGACCGAGTAGGAATGATTCTACAATAAATGGCCCATTGGTCACATCACTGATTCAAACTACCTACTGTACATATTTTATGCTACAAGAATATTACTGCAATGCCTACTGAAGAACTTTAGAAACTTACGGCAAAATTTTGCAATAAGAGTATTACAATTCTGCAAAGACGCCTACTAAAAGAATATGCAGTATAAATTTACTGCGCATGAATTTGCAATATAAGAACAACAAAAGGCTTTTGTATGTCACAATAATCAAGGGATGTGTTAATCGCAAAATATTGCAATGGCTAAATTGTTGCATCCCAAAGTTGCGATAAGTCGCTAGAACTACAAAAATCGTTCTGAAGTGAAAGTATCTCAAGATTAACGACAGAGATAGGGGCTCCATGAGCTATACTCCACAATTGAAGTGTGGAGACTGCGAACCCTGCACTTCCAAGTGTGAAGACTTCTACGCCAGCAAGTGTGCAGTTGTCCACGTTTGGTTTCACAGGGTGGAGTTTAGGCAGTGGCTTTCCCTGCGCACGGTGAGTGCGGCACCGCGTCGGCGGGTCACAGTGGGCCAGAAGACCGGTGGAGGCGGCCAAAACTCTAGGCGCGTTTTGAGCTCCAGAGTCGCTAAACAGGACTCGAACCGAACGTGTGACCCCACCAATGGATTGCTCTCAGAACGAGGAATCCATTGGTGGGGTCACACGTTCGGTTCGAGTCATGGTTAGCGACTCTGGAGCTCAAAACGCGTCTAGAGTTTTGGCCGCCTCCACCGGTCTTCTGGCCCACTGTGCGGGTGCGGGGGACGCGTGTTTGGCGGCCCGTTCGGTTTTGATGCGGTTTGCGGTGCACGGCGCTCCACGGGGCCGGGAGGCCGAAAGGAGCGATTGATGAATAAGGAATGAGCTTCTGGCGGCCGACACACGAAAAAGGCTGGGCGGGCGGGTCGCTGTATGACGGCAAAAGAGGTCTGTCCACCGCACGCAGCACGGGCCGCCTAGGCGCGTATCACAACACAAACCGCCCGCCCAACTCGGACAAAATTTCTTGCCCAACTCTGCTAATTTCATCCCGTCCCCTCTCGAGAGCGGAGTACTCTCTCTTAAAAAAAAAGATGCGGTGGTCGAGGGTGGGCCCAGACCGCATCCACCAAGGCGCGCGCCAAGGTGACCGATATTCAATGTTTCAGAACAGAGCCGCTTGGCCCTCCCTCCCTGGGGCTACTCGTTGCCCCAAAGTTTGCCCGGGCTGACATGGGTCTGGCTGGCTGTCGGTGGGGTGGGGCTGACACGGCGTGGATGGACGGGCACGGCACGCCATGGCACGGCACGCAAAGTGCTGCAAACAATTAATACTGACCGGGGAGTTGGTTGCCTTGAGGGGAACGGGAGGGGAATGTGTCAAAGGATTGGGCGATCGCCTCACACCGCAACTTGGAATTTAATTGCACTCATATGAGGAGTGAGGGGCGGCAGTGGGTCGGCCCCGTCTTCGCCGGGACGGCCAAGTTTCTGGAACGGAAGGCCTGGGTCCTCCAAGGTTCCCACGTCAAATCCTCACGCTGGAAACGACGGGGAGGGGGGATATTCCCCACATTAACTGTGCCAAATTCTAACCCGTTCTACATTTAGGAGGCCAAAACGCGTGTAAGTAGGCACCATGTCTGGCAAATACGCCAGAAATTGTGCTTATTCTAGCACTTTCCCCCAGTCGTTGTACTCAAAGAAATTGGTCACTCTTGGTTAAAACCTTGAGAAGAATGTTGAGCGTGTGTAAGGTACAAACAATTCAATTTGTTTTCCGAAGAAATTGTTTGTAAATCACGAAGTATTTTCTTTGTAAGTTTGTGTATGATCAAAATACTTTGTAATGGCAAGCTACTTTCAATGACGAATTTTGTGTCCTAGACAATTGTTTGCATGCGTGTACCTAGCAGGAATTTTCCACAGGGTTTCCGAAATCAAATTTAGCTTTCCCGGATGATGTTTGTTTCTTCCATCCAGAAGGCAAGAATTGGGGCGCGCGATTTTCAGCGAGCTTTCGATGGCTGTGCGAGCAGTGCACACTGTTATCCCCATGAAAGCAGGACCCTTTCAAGAGATTCTGCTTTTCTAAAATATTGATACAGCGCATTTTTCCTCGGCTCCTTCCTTTCGGCGGACCGGCAGTCGGTGCGCGGGATGGTACTAGCGGGCGGGCGGGCTGCCTGGCTGGCTGCCTGGCTGCCTGCGTGCCTGGCTGGCCGGCGCGCAGGGCCTCGCCGAAGCCTGAGTCAACACCGTGCCCGGCAATGCAGCGCGCCTTCGGCCGCCGGCTTCCAGCCTGCTCCCAGCGCCGATGGCACTTAGCGAACACTTTCCAAACTAATCTCTTGAAAGATTGAGGCGCCGTGAACACTGCAAGTGCGCTGCGAGTGCAGGGCCAATAGCGCGCCGCGTCTGTATTACGGCTGACCCAGTGGGCCAGAAGACCGGCGGAGGCGGCCAAAATCTGGGACGCGTTTTGAGCTCCAGAGTCGCTTAATGGGACTCGAACCGAGCGTGTGACCCCACCAATGGATTGCTCTCCGAACGAGGAATCCATTGGTGGGGTCACACGTGCAGTTCGAGTCATCTTTACGGACTCTGGAGCTCAAACCGCATCGAGAGCTTTGCCGCCTCCACCGGTCTTCTGGCCCACTGTGCAACGTGCAGGGCCATTCCACGGCTGAGCCGAGCCAAGCCGAGTCGTGCCAGGCCGAGCCGAGCCGGGGCGGGCCCAGCCGAACCGAGCCGTGCTTCATCGGTGCGATAACAGCCCTGTAATCGGGCTTGTTACATATTCATCGCCCGGGCGGGACAGTGAGGCTGCGCCACCAATGGAGCCGCGCCGCGGCGCAGTGAGTGGACCACGCCACTGCAACAAGCAGCACGCCGGGATGCGACGGCGGCCACCGCAGGGACAGCGCACTGTAAATGTCTCGCGGAGAAATTTCTCATATTACGAAGGCAATGGTGCAAGCATAATACGAATGGAGTTGTATGTCTGTATTCGTATTGCGCAGCTTTTCCCTTGTTTCTTACAAGGAAAAACCTGATTTTGGCGTCCCGAAACCTGGCCCTGTGTGTGACCCTTCCATTTTAGAGTGGGTCCTGTGGCTCCTGAATGAATGAAATAGTCAGTGGAGCGACCGGACCGGCCGAGGGGGTAAACACTCCACGAAATCGTGTACAGAGTACTCGGTATTACGCGGTATTACGCTGTATTGCGGGGACATTACACGTGTATTACGGCACTAAAATGCCAAAATTTGGTATATTTATCCCAAAAATGGTATTACAATTACGTGTATTACGCGTAATACACGGTTTTTGTGTACAGGGTATTACGCGAGTGTTTACCCCCTCGGGACCGGCGGACCGCGACCCACGCCGGAAACTATTCTGGTGTGCGCGTCGAGTCGTGTCGAGTTGTCCGGCCCAGGCAGAAGCAGGGCAGAAGCAGGGCACAGGGACGCGCGGCCCACTCGGCCTCATCCAAGAGGCCAATCACGAGACGCCAGCACACTGAGAGTCGTTTTCGTCGCTCTGTCCCTCTCGCACTCTTGGGTCGTCCCGTAGGGGTGCGAGGGAGACAGAGCGACGAAAGCGACTCTCGGAATCAGTCTGCAGGCGAGGCAAGCGGACCGACCAATCACAGGCCTCGGCCTCGACCCTCGTCAGCCCTTCATTTCCACCCAGGGCACACAGTGTGCCACACACGGCCGAGGCTTCGGCCTCGTTTTGACAAGCACTGCAAAATCACGGGATTCAGATTTAATGTCGCTGAGTCCGCCGGGGGACGCGATAATCAGCTCTTTCTTTGACACACTCAAAGTATTAGTACGACATTCTTCATGCATAGTGTTCGCTGAGCTCGGCTTGAAGCGTATTTCTCACTTCCACCCCTTTCCTGCCTACCTAAAGGCACATAAGAATTTCTTTCTTACGCTTGATTTCGAACGTAAAGTCTGGAGGTGAAGTTGTTTACCACATTTCAACTTTACTAGTACACATGCGTCAGAGAGGAAGATCCAAAGATTTGGTGGTCAGTTTGTGTGTATGAAAAGAAATTCGTAAAATGTTTGTTGGGTTCAGAATAGTTTCCACAAAAGATGCTCTCCAAATTTCAATTCCACTTTCATTTTTCGTTGACTGAAGTAGTGTTAATTTTCTTTGACGTGAGACACCAATTATGACTAGCCGCACGCCGGCCAGGTCACTGTTCGGAATTGACATCACGTAAGCCATTCGAATCACCAAACACAGCCAGCCCAGTGACAGAGATACGAGCAGAAAAAACTTTCTGCAGCTGGGAACGTAGAAATGTATGAAAAACTGCAAACAAGCCGTGTTTTGTGCACACTCGTATTTTCCGTTTATTGCGCGGACCTCATAGAGATATCGTACGGAAACGCACACGCACGCGCGGCGTGCCACCCACACTGGTGCTGCGTGGTGCTACGGTCTGGTGGCCGCCCGGCTGCGTGGCGTGGCCTGGCGTGGCAGTTACCACGTGAAATTGTATTTAGTGCGCAACGCGTCACGGTGTGGGCCACGCGGCGAGGGAGTAGGGTGGAAGGTGAGTTGCGGAGGCTGACTGACTTTCACCCCTCATCCCTTTCCCTTCTCCCTCTCTCTCTTCACCCCCCTTCCTCCGCGCCACCTCCTCTCCCCCTCCTCTCTCATCCTCTCCCTTCGTCGAAGAGGTGGTTTACCCGCAACTCATGCACACTCCCACACGTATCCATCCGCTCCACTGATTTCCTCCACCTTCGCTGGGTCCCTTCCTCCTCCACAATTCCTGCTCCCCCCCTCTCTCTCTCTCTCTCTCTCTCTCTCTCTCTCTCTCTCTCTCTCTCTCTCTCTCCTCTCTCATATTCGTGGAAGTCAGCAGGTAACATCCACGCGGCCACTATTTCATTCGGGTAAAAACTACCAGGAACTGAAAAAAAAGGGCTTGTTGACAATTTTTGCATGCATTACCCTCCGACGCGTATGAGCTGCCTTTGCGAGGAAACTGGACCTGAAACAGCGTCGCTTTGAAGTGCCGATTCAAAGGCAGCGTTTTCTGCGAGCGTTTGTTGTGAAAAAGGCCCCGTCGTGCACACGGTGCAGGGGTGACCTCGGCCTCCCCTGCGCAAATAGGCACCGGGACAAAGGTTCTCTGGGAACAGGCTGCTCTGTACACCTGCCTGCAGCGACATGTGTATTCACTTTGACGCACAGCACTCGTTTTAGCAACTTTAACCATTCTTCATAAGCTATTTTCGGTCTGTTGGCCTAGGCGTGAGTTGGAGACGAAAGTGCAGGGTGAGAAAAGGACGACCCCTGTGGCCTAATGCAGAAACTACAATATTTGACAAGGATTTCATACTCAGATTTTCATTATTTTATTTTATGTTGAAGTAACTGGTTGAGGGATAGCTCAAGGTTTAGATGTCTGCTCCATGAGGATGGTCTCTTTCTTCTTCTTCTTCTTCTTCTTCTTCTTCTTCTTCTTCTTCTTCTTCTTCTTCCTCTTCTTCCTCTTCTTCTTCTTTACTTGTCTTCCCTAACTTTCCCTCACTTGATCATCTTGATGTTTCAAATTCTGAGGAAGGTTTGAGACAGCCCAACTGGCCTCCTGAGGCACCGATACGATAGCCTCTGAAACCTGTTTCAGCCATTTTCAGTGCAGTGTTTCCTCGCCCCCATTCCGGAAATACTCTTGTACAACGGAACGCGGCAAGGAACGCGCAACGCGCGCGCAGCGAAAGGATCATCCTGCGAAATACGTCCGTAATATCACGGTAAGGGCCAAAGAACGTTCAGGCGATACCCCTTTTGCTCGGAGCGTTCCAAGAAAGCGCGGCTCCGCATCGAAAGGCGGCCAATGCAAGCCTGGGAGAGGGTCGCGGGAGGTGAGCTGGCGGAACGAAGAGCAGATTACGAATACGTGGGACCGTGGGACAGGTCCTGCAGGAAAAGAGGGTCTCGCACACTGCAAGGCAGTAATCCTGGCGTTTGTCTGCGGTCACGTGTCCTGAAGGACACTGCAGGAAATAACCACAACAAAAGTACACAAATTTCTGGCAAATTTTTTATCAGGTTTTTATTGTACTTTCAAAGTACAACAATTGTTGTACAAAGTACAATGGAACCGGCATGACGAGTGCTGGGCAGTCCCGGCCTCGTTGTGGTTTGTACAATTCTCGTTGTACTTTCTACAATCCTGTTGTACTTTCATTGTACAGTTTTTGTTGTACATTTGTTGTACTATTCACACTTTTTCTTGCAGTGGACCCCCCGGCCGCACAGTGGGCCAGAAGACCGGTGGAGGCGGCCAAAATTCTAGACGCGTTTTGAGCTCCAGAGTTGCTAAACAGGACTCAAACCTAACGGGTGACCCCACCAATAGATTCCTCGTTCGAAGAGCAATCCATTGGTGGGGTCACACGTTCGGTTAGAGTCCCATTCAGCGACTCTGGAGCTCAAAACGCGTCTAGAGTTTTGGCCGCCTCCACTGGTCTTCTGGCCCACTGTGGGCCGCCAGCCACGTCCTCGTCCTGATCCTCTCAGCCACCTTGCCGGGCCTAAACGCGCCACGGCTTTGTCCCCTAATCACTTTCCCCCACACTGGTAAAACCTAGGCGTAACATTACGCCTTTTGTGAAGGTTACGGTCTGTGCGCCCTTGATCTTGAAGCTTCAAGAGCCCGTGCACTCCTTTTCTCCTATCTAAATGCATGTAGGCATCGTAGAACTCCTTCTTTCTTCAAGCGTGGTGGTTGGTACGCAACGTGTGCATCCAGGAAGGAATTCAGGGGGAAGGTCTGATCGAGCGAAATTTGCCGAAGGCTCTGTCCTTGTTGCTCTCACTGTAAAAATAAATATCCGGAATAAACGACGGATCCTTCGGCAAAAAAATTGCCAACGGTTCCTTCGTTAATTTACGAAGCTCTTCGTATTTTTACAAAAACCTTCGTAAATTTTTTGAAAGATCTCTGCCGATTTTCCAATCACAATGGAAATTTACGAAGCACCTTCGTAAATCTACAAAGATCCTTCGTAAATTTACAGGGAACCTTCGTTTATAAACAAAGAAACTTCGTTAATATACAGAGATTCTTCGTAATTATACGTCTGGAATTAACGACGGATCCTTCGGCAAAAAAATTGCCAACACTTCCTTCGTTTATTTACGAAGGTCCGCCGTAGATTTACGAAGACCTGTCGTAGATTAACGAAGCCCGTCGTAAATTTACGAAGCCCTTCGTACATTTACAACAGATTTTGTAAATTTACGACTTTTCTTCGTAAATTTACAAAGAACCTTCGTAAATTAACGACGAACCTACGTTGATTTACAAAAGTTCCTGTAGGAAAGAAACATTTACAGTGCACTTTTGGACATTCCCAAAAACCCTTCGAAAAATATTCCGTCGTAAATTCACAACATATTTTTTACAGTGCTTTATGGACACTGTGAGAAAAAAGTACAGAAAAAGTACGGAACATTTCTGGTCAATAGTTTGCCTGGACCCACCTGGACCGTCCGTTCCTGTCCTACTACGGAACTCCCGTACTTTTTTTCCGAACCCGTTCACATGCGTTCATATGGAGCAAGTACGGACGTTCCATCCTATTCTCCGTACCTCCGTTATATTTTTCTGTACCATTTCCGTACAAAAGTACGGACTTTTTTACAGTCGACTGCGAGAGGAAAAGAAAATCTGACGTAATTTGTGGACGAACCCTAATGTTTCATATTAAGACTAGCACAGGGAACAGGAGAAGAAGAAACTAAGGACCCTCACATTATGTGAAGATGTGTGGTGGAATTTTGACATTCCGGGCGGCCGCTTCAGAAAGATCAGACACTACAAGGAGAGCCGAGGCGGCATTGTTCGAGGCGTCCTGGTCCGGACTGGAGATTTAATAATGCTGGTTCCTCCGAGGACACAGAAAACAGAAAAAGCTTTGCGCGACCTTTAACTAATGTTTGTTGATGAAAGTCACGACAAAGTAAGAGGTCGCGCAGAGCCGGAAACACGGTCAATCCCTCAAATCATACTGTCACGATTCTCCCGCGCTTCCTTGTGTTTCCTCCTCAGTTTGATTGCTCGTGACAAAACTCACGAGGGAGGGAAAAAAAAATCGGCTGTCGCGGAGGCTTGTGCTGTTCCGCCCTGAGTTGGCTTAGTAGTCTCGCCGCTCTTTGTACTGGAGGCCCTGGAGGCGCGCCACAGTGGGCCAGAAGCCGGTGGATGCGGCCAAAACTCTAGACGCGTTTTGAGCTCCAGAGTCGCTAAACAGGCCTCGAAACGAACGTGTGACCCCACCAATGGATTCCTCGTTCGGAGAGCAATCCATTGGTGGGGCCACACGTTCGGTTCGAGTCCTGCTTTGTGACTCTGGCGCTCAAAACGCGTCCAGAGTTTTGTCCGCCTCCACCGGCTTCTGGCCCACTGTGCGCGCCTCGACAAAGCCGTGATCTCGACCGCCCGGTGGCGGACGTGGCCCTGTCTCTCTCGCACCCTTACGGTGCGCCCCGTGAGTGCGAGAGAGACAGAGGCACTGTTCGGAATCAGCCTGCAGAGAGGCGGCCCGAGAGGCAGCAGCGCACTCGACGCTAGATAGAGCAATGGCCACTTAAGAGGCGCCCCGCCCCGGCCAGACAAGCAGCGCCGCCCATCGCGCCCTCCCGATGCCGAAACAGTCTCCTCGCTCCGTCTCTCTCGCACCCTTGCGGAACGCCCCAGTGCGAGAGAGACGAGAGCAGGCAACCTGGGAAGGGGAAATCATGTGTCCTGGCCCCACGACACTGGAAACCACACTGTGAAAATGTGTTGTCACTTTATGACCAAAAACGTGGATGATATTTTCATCACGAACAAAATTAGGACAATGTCGCCACAAATTAACGACATTTTCACCAAAGCTCCTATACTTATTGCATGGGTGTGACAACGTAATCAATTATTTTGATGACATTGTTGTCAGGAAAATTAGCCTTGACATTGTCATCAAGTGACGACTCAAATTTTCTCAGTGCAACTGCAAAGTAAATAGTTAACGTGACACGCTGAAAATACTTAAAAGTGTTTTCACTGTGAGTAGGGACTCCTGCACTGTTAGAAAAAAAGTCCGTAAATTTACGGAGAAAGTTACTCTAATTTTGGGAATGGAGGCTCCGTAAATTTTCCATATTTTTACGGAGATTTTCCGTATTTTTACGGAGATGAACCGTATGTTTGCAGAAGAAAACGCATTTTAACGGTTTACTTCTCTCCTTTCACCTTCGATGATAATACAAACAGTGCCCTTTTAGACGATAGTGATATTCTCCAAAACTGTTTGAAGATCCACTTGACCACATGCCATTTGGATCGGAGAAATGGACGGAAACCCAAAGGCGAGGTCGCTTTAGGAAAGGCGCACTCTTGGAACACCTAACCAGTTGCTCACCCGATCCATCGATAACGTGAATTAGTCTGTTCTCTTTGATAAGTAAGGCTTCTATTTCATTTACATACATAACTTCCATATTTTTACGGAGAAAATCCATAATTCACAAAAACGGAGATCTCCGTTAAAAAAAAATGGACAGTCTCCGTTAAATTTCCGTATTTTTACGGAGTTTTCTGACAGTGTGGGGACTGCTTCTTAGTTAAAAGAAACGTTTGATGAAGTGAGAGCTTTGTTTCGGAGCGATTCATTTCTCGAGCAAGAACGCACAGCCCGGGACGTGTCATTAGCGCCTGGCTGGACATTCCTTTGAAGGCCTCGTCCCGGCCCGCCAGACAGACCCACGCCGGGCGCAAGGACGCGGTATTGTTCCAGCTTAATGAGGTATTTCACCTGGCAGAAGAGGAGGGACGGAGCGGCCCAGACATACGGTGTTGTGTCCGATGACCATTCAAGTGAGGGTTCGCCAGGAACGTGGGAGGTCTTTGGACAAAACAACGTACGTCATGGGGAACACAGAGAAGATAGGCCGTTGTGTGCGGTGAGCTGTGACTTTGGTTCGGAAGTTTTCTTCTCCCGGGGCGAGCGCACTTTGAACGCGAATTAATACGCCCCATCACTAATTAGTAAAGATTATTTGGGCCGCTTTTTATGCCACCCCCAAGTTTCTCTCTCCACCCCACACCCAGCGCCGGGGCCTCACTGTGGAAAATAAGCGAAGAATCAGATACCGTGATATCAAAATTACGGCCAATAACTTGCAGAAATTCATTTTACGTAAATAGCCTCGGGGTGGCAGTTCGTGACAAAATCCGGTTTCCAGCCGCGCATACCTTTCCTGGGTCATTGGCACCTGATTTAAAGGGTCACTGCGCGTGTGGCCTAAAAGGTCAGCGGTAGCCGCGACGAGCCAGCAGTGCAGGCTCAACTTTCTTTCATTTAAATTGGAGATCTACGGATTCCAGGAACATTAGCTGAGAACAGTTTTGACCGTCTTCAATGACATTCCTTGCGCGAATAGTGACATGGACCAGGACACGCTCAAAACCTTACGCAGTATTTAAAGCATGTGTAACGTACGAACTATTTAGTTTGTATTACGAAGGAATATTTCGTAAATTGCGAAGTGTTTTCTTTGTAAGCTTAGGTATGCTGGAAATACTTTGTTACCTAGCTTCTTGTCTTTGTAAGGCCTGAAATGGTTTGTTTTCAGAGTGCAACTCCAAAGTACGTTGCAGTTCTACCAGTGTAGTCATTTCCGCTGTGGTCTCTCGGTGCGGCGCTTTGCTTTTCCACAGTACCGCGCGCTGCTTCCTGGCGTACCTGCAGACTGATTCCGAGAGTCATTGTCGTCGCTCTGTCTCTCTCGGGACTCACGAGGTGTCCCGTATGGGTGCGAGGGAGACAGAGCGACGAAAACGACTCTCGGAATCAGTCTGCTGCGGAAGCTGGGACGCGGGAAACGGATCGACAGCGCGGACACGGTGTTGTCGGTGTTGTTGCACGGCACAAGGCAGCGACGGCACGGCGCACAGTGGGCCAGAAGACCGGTGAAAGCGGCCAAAACTCTAGACGCGTTTTAAGCCCCAAAGTGGCTGAAGGGCACTCGAACCGAACGTGTGACCCCACCAATGGATTCCTCGTTCAGATAGCAATCCATTGGTGGGGTCACAAGTTCGGTTCGAGTCCCCTTTAGCGACTCTGGAGCTCAAAACGCGTCTAGAGTTTTGACCGCCTCCATCGGTCTTCTGGCCCACTGTGCGGCGGCGGGCCCATTCCGAACGACACGCTGCCTCTCTCGCACTCGTGGGGCGCTTCGTAGGTGTGCGAGAGAGACAGAGCGACGAAGGCCGCTCTTCGGAATCAGCCTGCAGTGTGCACCGCGGCCGGCCATTGTCGGCGCACAATGCAGGCGGGGCCCAGGGCAGCCCAGGCCCGCCAGGCCCGCCAGGCCGGAGGCGCCGAAGGGGGCTGTAGTGCTGAAAGGGTGCCGCACACTAGAAGACCCCGGCCGGCCGGACGTGTGTGTGTGTGTGTGTGTGTGTGTGTGTGTGTGTGTGTAGGTGTGTGTGTGTGTGTTCGGAGACATTGTTATTCAGACACACGCCGCGCAGCACTACTTCCACTCAACCGAAACGCCCAGTGCGATGAGGGGACGAACAGCCCAGACGACCCGCGCGCACACTATTCGAAAGAGAGAGAGAGAGAGAGAGAGAGAAGAGAGAGAGAGAGAGATAGGGAGAGAGAGAGAGAGAGAGAGAGAGAGAGACAAAAATAGCAATGGTTGCAGTCGTTACTAGTTCTCACTCTAAAAGCCTTACAAACTGTTTAAACGTTACGATCAAGTAAAGCTGCTTGACGTAACAGAGGGTCTTGAGCATACGTATGCTTGCAAAGAAAAATACGTCGTAAATTTACGAACTATTTCTTCGCGTTTAAATAGTTTGTACCTTACATATGCTCAAAATACTTCTTAAGGCTTTAAGTGAGCTGAGCATTTACTGCAAAGCCGGTGATAAGTTTGCTTGCTTGCTACAAATTTGACAAGCCGTTTTGAATGCCCAGCTTTCGCAAGCCTTTGTCGGAAATCTTTATAAGCTTGCCAAAGTTTGGCCAGCTGGGGAGTATTTTCGGGCCAAGCTTGCCAATTTTTGGCATTCAAAACGGCTTGCCAATTTTTTGGCTAATTTACCGCCGGCTCTGCATACACCATGAAAAGTGGGTCGTTAGAGTCACTCTTTATCACTAGTTCCTAATACTACTCTTGAGCCCAGCGTGTATTCATTGTGGAAATGAAATGCTCTTGCTGCCGTCCAGAGTATCTCTCCGAACAAGATCACCCTTTTCAGGGAGTGTAGTGTTGGGACGTTCATACGGAATATTCGAGACAGAAACCATTTGCTTACACTGGTGTAAAATCCATCAGGATTTCAATCAGGAAATTCCTGATTGGTCAATCAGGATATTTTCTGATTGGAAAATCCTGATGTATTTTCGCGCACCTCTGATTGATGATTTCTGATTGGTACCAGTTCTGATTGACTATTTCTGATTGTGTTTTTTTCTGAGTGGACAGTTCTGATTGGTAAGACAACTTCAAACATCGGTAATATGCCTGTGCCGGGGCACATTCAAAATTGATGATAACTTCTCTGGGGGGTCAAAACTGAGTCCGATCCAAATCTGAAGTCCGATTTTCGATAGCTCGTGATCAGGCCTCGATATGCTACTAAAGATGATCCGATGTGTATGAAATTAAAATGGCCCTAGTCAAATCGGCTGAACATGTCACATACCAAATTTGAAACCGATACCGCAAATACTTTCCATTTTATAGGCATCTGTACTTTGACACCATCAAAATTTCCTGATGTTCTTTTCTGATTTCTGAGCGGCAATCAGCAATCAGAAAAGCAGTCAGAAATTTTCTGATTGCCAATCAGAAATCAAATATCAGGAAATTTCTGATTGGCACTCAGACATCAGAAATCAGGAATTCTCTGATGTCGGTACTCAATCAGGATTTTTTCTGATTGACAATCAGAAATCAGAAAGAATTCCTGATTGACAATCAGAAAATCCATCAGAAAAATCCTGATTTCTGATTGGAAATCAGAAATTCAATCAGAATATCCTGATGGCATTTACACCAGTGTTGTATCTAGTTCTTTTTGTTTTCCATCATATTTTGTTGTGTCTACGCCTCAGACAAGGTGAGAGCTGCGCGAGCTGCACTTGAGTCCGCGGGTCGCCGCAACGACGGCTTTGGTTAGACCCGACTCGAGAGGCGGACGCAGCAATGCAGACCTCCGCCCCGCATTCTTGGCGCCCCTTGCGCGAGGCTGCGCCGGTCAGCACGGCGGACTGAGAGTCGTTTTCGTCGCTCTGTCTCCCTCGCACCTTTCCGGGACGCCCCATGAGTGCGAGGGAGCAGTGGCGCCAACACGTGGGTGCAGGGTCTGCGGCCGCAGACCCTGATTTGGGGTGGGTGGGTGGTTGCGGTGGTGGGTGAGGGAAGGGAAAAAGAGAAAGGGAAAGTGGAGAAAAAGGAAAGGAAGGGAAGCAAAGAAAAGAAGGAGAGGAAAAAGAAGAGAAGAGAAAAAAGGGGGTTGTAAGGGGCTGAATATCACTGTCAAAAAAATAAAGTTCAATCGACTAAAATTTAGTGGATTGTACTAAGAAATTTAGTCGTTTTTCAGGGCGACTAAGAATTAGTAGAATTAAGAACACGCCAATCGAGCATGAGTGGACAGTAAAAACGACCAAATATTAGTCGAATCAAACAAAACTTAGTCGAAATTTTGACCAAAATATTTAGTCAGTTCCCTTTAGTCGGCTCTTGTGACGTAAGCAGCGGTGACGTCACACCATTTGGAGACTTGATGACGATTTTCTTAGTTTTAGTTGATTCGATCTCCTCGAGATCCTTTTGAGATTACTAAGAACTGCCTTCTCCTATTGGTTGAAGAGAATCACGTGACCACACGACCTCCCTCTAAATGTGACGTCACCGCCCCACAGGCACTGACACTTAATTAGAGAGTCGAAAAATCGGAAGTTTTGACGGGTGTCGAACACGCATACCCTGACACGCCGTGCGATAACGCTAACCACTGCGCTACCGACTTGATGGAGGACGGTCGGCCAAGCGCAGCATCTTGACGGACCTCGCAGGGTGGGCAGCGACTATACTCAACTAAATTTTGGTTGAATCGACTAAGAATTAGTTTTAGTTCGAATGACCAAAACCAATTAGTCGATTGTACTTAATTTTTTTGACAGTGATCAGTCGCTCCCCCTAAATGAAATTTCAGTGGGCGCCACTGCGAGGGAGACAGAGCGACGGAAACGACTGCAGCGCGGCACGACGCCGACAGCTGCAGCCTTGCCGCCTCCTCTCGACAATGTTGCAAATTTCAACCCGTTGCCACCCGCACCGCGCGACGCAGCGCGACGCGCGGAAAAAGTCCAAGTTACCTACCGCCTTCCCTTCCTCTCGGGCGGGCCTTGCCGGGCCGTGCCGGGCCCCGGATGGCCGTAAAACTTTTAATGCCCCACATAAAAATAGCCCGGAGCCGGGGCATAAACACAAAGTGTCCCCGGAGAGAACATTTCCAAACGACACGAGCGCGCGCGAATTTTGGCCGTTGCGGGCGAGATCTAATTGGGGTCACGGACACGCCGCGGGCCGCGGCTGAAAGAGTGCGCTCCGTCTCTCTCGCGCGGCCCCACGGGACGCTCCACGGGTGAGAGAGAGACAGAGCGAGGAAGCGCTGCTATTCGGCCAGGCAGTACAGTGCACATCCTCGTGGTACACAGTAAATGTCTTACGGTGAAAGGCTGCACCAACATATTATGGTAGAGATTTTCTCCATAATACCAACGAAATTCATCAAAATATCTATAAGGTACAGTGAATTCTCAATGGTATGTTACGAAGTCAGCTGCACCGCCATAATATGGAACATTTTCACCATAATATGGAGAATCTTCACTGTAGAACACTTAGAGTGTAGGTTTCGTTGCCACTCCCGTGGCGCCCACGGATTTGCAGTGTAGCTGCATGGGAGAAGGGCAGGGCGCGGCACTTTGAGGTGCAGTCGCGTCGAGAGGAGTCGGTGAGGTGCCCTCCGTGGACCTGGGCCGGGCCGGGCGCGGTGGCGCGGTCATGCACCCCTGGGAAGACGTCGCCCGGACTGCCGGCCCCGCCCCGCTGGAGCCCCCCCCCCCCCCCCGTGGGGGCAAGGCGGGTCAACTGGCAACAAAAATAGAGGAAACACTGCGGGACGCGTGCCCAGACCGCACAGCAGCGAACAGCAGCAGCGAGAGGGGGCGGACGGGCCAGGTCAGTGCTGCCGCTGCGAGAGTGGCACCCTGGCGGGACACTGGAAGCACAAAAGCGAAACTTTATGCTTCATTCGAGGGTAAAGTGACGCTTGAAAT
The DNA here is from genome assembly GCF_012932325.1 of Thrips palmi. Lineage (NCBI taxonomy): Eukaryota > Metazoa > Arthropoda > Insecta > Thysanoptera > Thripidae > Thrips > Thrips palmi. The sequence goes on along the minus strand of NW_023144626.1, from coordinate 10,353,395 downwards.
GAAGCATAGACTAGGATAAAATTCACTCATGCATTAAGATAGAGGGAATCTGGTCGGCTAAGCCTGTTACGCGAGGGGGCAACCACTTGGGGGCACAAGGTTTCTAAAGAGCAGAAATTTCGTCGGATTTCGCAAGATTTCGTCCAATATTACGACTAAAATCTGCATGTTTTTTGTCTATTTGGTTAAAGATTTCAGACTTCCAGAGATTTCGAGCGCTTTGGGGGGGACACAGGATTTCTCGATTTCTCGACGTTTGATTGCAAGTGAAAAATAATGGTTACGCTTGAAAACAAAGAGTAATGATACGTTTTTCTTTTACCCGCGCTTTTACCAGTGTGGCGCGTGGAGCAAGCAATGAGGGCATTCAGGCAGGCGTGTCCGGAAGAATATTCGTGTCACGGACTAGGGCAGTAATACACCTGCGTAACCGCCGCTTCCCCCAAATGCAAGGCCGTGGTGCTGTCGTGGCCGTCGGGCCGTCCGCGACGATTCGCCATTTTCCCGCCAAAAACCGAGCTGCCTCGATAATTGATTTTCCCGGGCGGCCGAGCGCGGCCAGGCCAGGCGGGGCCAGCAGACTGATTTCGAGAGTCGTTGTCGTCGCTGTGTCTCTCTCGCACTCACGGGGCGTCCCGTGCGGGTGCGAGAGAGACAGCGACGAAAGGGACTTTCGGATTCGGCCCGCAGGCCGTCAGCTGTTGGGGCCGACTCGACTTGGCCAGCGAAATGCCATCGGACGGGGCGGCGGGCCGAGCGACCCCGGCAAAAGGCGGCAAAACGCGGCAAGGCGACACCAAAACGCCCCGAAGCGCCTTCGCCGGCATCGCCCTATTTCGGTACTTTAATCCGTAAGATTTGTCACCGCCCTGTCGCCGGATTGGAAGCTTTTCCATGTTTCTGTATATACTTTATATTCGCGCGCAAATTCCTCGGCCGTCTCCGCGCTCCGCCGCCCGGCTTCGCTTTTCTTTGCTCTGCTTCCGCTTCCCTCGCCGATTTTTCCATTCTTGCAGTTCCTCTCGCCTGCCGCCGCACAGTGGGCCAGAGGACCGGCGCCGCCGGCCAAAACTCAAGACGCGTTTTGATCTCCAGAGTCGCTAAACAGGACTCGAACCGAACGTGTGACCCCACCAATGGATTGCTCTCCGAACGAGGAATCCATTGGTGGGGTCACACGTTCGGTTCGAGTCCCATTTAGCGACTCTGGAGCTCAAAACCGCGTCTAGAATTTTGTCCGCCTCCGCCGGTCTTCTGGCCCACTGTGCGCCGCTCGCTCCGCTTCGCCACCAACTTCCTCCATTTTGCTCTCCTTTCTTGTTCACGGGTCAGCTCAGCCCCTTGGCCCCGCAAGGCCCCGCAAGGCCCAGCCCCTCGGCTTGGCTCAGCCTCGCCTCAAAGCGTTCAAAGAGTCGAGGCCGCCGCTTATTTTGCCGCGAAGCCCTTCGCGCGGAACGCGGTCGCCCCAAGACCAGTGTAAGCAACGAGTGGAAAACTCGGCACTGGTTCGCGAGTACTCTCTTGAGACTCGACAGTGTACAGTGCACGCTTTTTGTAGAGTTCACGGATTTAGACTTTGAATTGTGGTTTAGGATTTAGTTCATAAGGAGCAACAAGGGCAGAGGTCTGAAAAAAAATGACGTTCCGTATTAAGCACGGATCCTTAAGTTATGAACGCTGCGTTAGTTATGTGTCATTTCAAGGATGCCTGCCACGTCCACCTATTGCGTGACGCATTTTTGTTCATACGTACACTGTGAATTTCAGTGTACAGATCTAATGAATTTCAGTTAAATTTCGGTGAATTTAAGTCAAAATTCGATGAATTTCAGTCAAAATTCGATGAATTTAAGTCAAAATTCGATGAATTTCAGTCAAAATTCGATGAATTTAAGTCAAAATTCGATGAATTTCAGTCAAAATTCGATGAATTTCAGTCAAAATTCGATGAATTTCAGTCGTATTTGGATGAATTTCAGTGAATTTTACATAGTTGATGAATTTTGGTGTACAAATTTGGCTGGAGTTATTTTTCTTTCGTTGCGCCTTATGAACTGCCAGTGAGTGCGAGACAGAAAACGTTACGTAATATGTGAATGGACAGACACAACGCACGGCACACCGGAAGCGAGTTCCGCGTTAATTAACAGCTTCTCCGAATTCGACCTAAATTAACAGCTTCTCGGATTCCCGGGTCGAAATCCGCCACACTGGTCCCGTTTAAAGGCCGCGCGGCTCTCGCTGGTGCAACAAAACGAGAGCATGACAAAACAAGGCTAGTGCTCCGAGTAATCAATTCCACATCAAACGTCCCACGTGTGTGTGTGCGAGTGTGTATGTGTGTGTAGGTGAGTGTGTGCGTGGGTGTGTAGGTCTGTGTGTAGGTAGGCGTTTGTGTGTGTGTGTGTGTGTGTGTGTGTGGGTAGGTGAGTGTGTGTAGGTGCATTCGGGATAATTAATTAGGACCGCCGACAGCCGACTCGCCCCTCACAGGCCTTCACACGGTCGGACAGCATTGTGGAATTAGAGCCAGTAGGGCCTGGGCTGGGCTTCGGCTGGGCCTGGATGCAGGACCAGCACATTAGGAGCTGGTCGATACACTGGCGAAACCGAAGCCTACAGGATTTGTTCACTTCATTGCAAGCATACAACAACGCTTGAAGAGTGTATGCTTGAGATCAATCAGCAAAGGGAAGAAATTCTCCGAATTCATGTGGGTAGGTGGGATACGAGTCAGACGGAGAACAACGCGTGAAGCCAAGTGTAGCGACTTCTAGCACTGCGCAAAAGTATATTTTTGTTTTACCAGTGACCAAAGTTTGAACGTGGCCTGTTACAATTTACCGCAAGCATGCTTTCTGTCTGAAATCGCCGAACGAACAAAATTCGTTCAAAAATTTAAACATGTTCAAAAATTACGAACTGCATTTACTGTGGCCAGAGAATGAAGAGGACTTTTGAACTTATTACATTTGCCCTGTGAAATTTCGAAGCTTATCGCGATGTAAAAAGGTTAGGTTAGGTGAGGTTAGGAACGAAAATGTCTCAGCAAGACCTTTGCGTTGATAAAATAAATCATCACGTGTCAAGGAGAGAACACTGACCTCGTCCGGGACGAGGGTATCCCGTTGGCAACCCCACTGTAAAGCCAGAATTCAGATTTGTTGCCGCACCGACTCCGGAAGGGCGTAAATAATTCAGCCTCGACCCGCCGTGAGGTCCGCAAGGTCGGTTTGGCTCGGACCGAGCGGCCAAGATCGACAGGGAGTGGAGGCCCATCAGGAATGGAGTGACCTCGCTCGGATGTGGAGGTCGGGCCCTGTCGGCCCCACTAAGCATCTCTATCGCTATTTCAAAAGATTGCCGCTGTTGATCTCTATTGGCCTCCGTCTAAGCATCCCTATCGCAATTTCAAAAGATTTCCGCTGTAGATCTCTGTCCGACTCGGTCTACACTGAGAACGAAATAGTCATGATCATGACTAACGGGGGGAGAGAGGGAATTCTTTATCACCCAAATTTGGGTAAGGAAGGTTTCCTCGCCCAAATTTGGGTCATAATACTTTGGAGCTATATGGGTAACTGATAACCCCCTCCTCGCCCGCCAAAAATTGGGTATCGATCAAGACTTTTTCATTCTCAGTGCAAAGGTCGCTACCGCTCATAATCGTTCCGCTTCTCTAGGGTTTCCGTTTTGCCATTTTTTTCATCACCGCTGATGATGATGAACATTCATCTCGGCACCACGTTTTGCTTTCATTCTGTGTGAATCTGGGTGAAAAAAGAACCCCGCCATTTTGGAGAAGAACGCCTTTTGAACTTATTACATTTGCAGCGAAACATTTTTTCTAAGCTCTATTTCGAATTCTAGGCGAATGTGCCGCAGAGTGCGGTGGGGTCGGGTCGGGCCCCTCGACCGGGCCTTGGGTGCACACCCCTGCCTGTTTGCGGACAGAAAGAAAGCAGGGAGGGGGGGGGGAGAGGGGGAGGGGGAGTGGGGGGAGGACAAATTAGAGCCCGTGTTTTATTTTGCACGTGCGGGGGAGGGGGATGGGGCTCTAGCCTCGCAGCAGGTGTGACGTCGGGAGCCTTGCCAGTCTTGCGCGGTCGGTGGCGGCCAGAATGGGAGGGCATTCAATCAAAAACCCGGAGCCAAAGTTCTCAGACTCAACAAGTTTTCCAGACGGCGGCGCGCCCGAGTTTTAATTGTCCGAGTGCAGAACCAAGAAATGGTTGCTTTATCGCACCATGAACCGGTTTTATGTTTATTGAGACGGAGATATTTGTGGAGTGGTTCACTGCTCACGAGAGTGACTTAGTGATCTTGCTATTTGAAATTTCGTTGTTCATCAGACACCTCGGGAGGGAAGTCCTCTTCTTATCAAGGCAAGTCGTCACCCGGCGTCGCGCGAGTAGCTTCGGCCGTCCGTCCCTTCCTCCGTCCGTCTGTATGTCTGCCTGTTGGTTGGTCTGTCTGTCTGTTGGTCTGTCTGTCTGTTGGTCTGTCTGTTGGTCTGTCTGTCTGTTGGTCTGTCTGTCTGTTGGTCTGTCTGTCTGTTGGTCTGTCTGTCTGTTGGTCTGTCTGTCTGTTGGTCTGTCTGTCTGTTGGTCTGTCTGTATGTTGGTCCGCCTGTTCGTTCGTCCGTCTGTTCGTCCGTCCGTCCGTCCCAGAAAGTCAAATAAATAAATCCTCGACCCTGGCGCGCGCTAAGAAGCAGCAGCGTGCGCCCGGCGTGCTCCGCGCTCCACAAAGAAAGGAAACTCTTTGGAGAGCGACTTGTCGCAGCCCGTTTGGGGCCGCCCGTTCTCGAGAGGAGTTAGGCCCTCGACCAGGTGGCGCGCCGTGCCCCGCCGTGGCGCAGGTGAGGCCCGCGACGACTGTCCCGCCGCGTCCGGCGCAGTCCGGCCGGGGACGGCCAAATTGGCGGTGACAAGAGGGCAGGATAAAGGGAGGAGCTCTCGATGAGCTTCCGGTGGCCTCGCGTGGGGAAGGGAGAGAGAGAGGGAGGGAGAGAGAAGAGAGAGAGAGAGCTTCCCTTCCTACCCTCTACCCCTGGCCCCTCCCTACCCCGCGCCCTGCCTCTCACTACACGGCCAGACCTTGCCCCTCCCCTCCCCCCTCCCCTCGCCCCCTCCCCTCCCCCTTTTCCGGCCGCTCCGAAACGTACTTAGGGCCGTCCCTTCTGGAAAAAGGCGTGCTCATTAACATTTTCGCTCGGACTTGGGGTACCGTGCCGGCCGCACCGGGCCGTGTACAACAGTGCAGTGGCTGCGGCCGCCACTACAGCGGAAATCCGGGGGCAGGCGCCTCGGACGGGTCTTCTTTACCACACCGGGCACCTCTGCACTGACAAAACGTTGAACAAGGTTCACAAAAAAAGAAAGTGAATGTGGACCTTTTCTGCTGTTCAAAAGGGTACCGCACGTTGGGTGCAATTAAAGTTCCATCCCTTTCCGATTTTATTCCGATAATTTAGGGCCACATTACAGCCACCCCACAGAAGCCAACGCAAAAAAAAGGAAGCAAATCGGAAGCGGAAAAAAAAACGAGCCCAGGGCCAATAATTGGATCCACCTTCTGGGAAAGTTGCCCACCTGTTTACAGAAAACGTAATAACCGAGATCTGTAAAATCAAATTTAGCGCGCCTCAGCCTCTCGTGTCGAGGAAGGGGGAGCAAAACGAAAACGTCGCTGACAATCCTGGACAACAATTCTATGCGCGGGGCTCATGTCATCAGGATCTCATTCACTGTCGCGTATGATAGGGGGATTGTCCATTGATTTCTGTCCCCACATGGGCTTCCTCGGAAAAGCGTTTTGCCCATAAATGACTGGGTCATGTATTTTTTTGTGTGTGCGCCCGCCTGTTGGATTACTCCTATGATACTTTTTTTTTTTTTCGAGGTCCTCTCAGCTCATTGGCTCCTTGTGATACCACTGACCGACTGAGATAAATAGACGGATTGACTGAGACTGGCTGACTGACTAAAACTGACTGACTGAGACTGACTTACGAGACTGACTGACGTGACTGACTGACTGACTGACTTACTGACTGATAGAGACTCACTCTTATTGAGACTGACTGACCTGGGGTTGAATGATAAAATTAACTCTACGACTGCAGGGAATGGATTAATTGTGTATGCGGGATTTGGAGGAGTGTTCAGTCCGCCTATATTTCTCAAAACCGTTCTCTGTACCTAAAGAACCGTATACTGCCTGATGCACGGTTCAACCGGGCAAATTGTCCAGCAGATTTCGTCCGTACCATTTCCTGTGCGATTATTTTTCCCTACAGTGTGGCGGGAGGCTCCTAGCGGCGAATGCCTCGGAAATCACAGTAGATAGTACAAGAAGCAATAATTCTGTTTAACTTTGGCAAAATGGAGGATATTGGCGGTGCTGCGAGTCGGGGCGAGTACAGGCCGCCCCGCTGGTCTAAGTTGTCGGCCAGCGGTCCGCGGGGCCGGGCCACCCGGCAGACCGGTTCCGAGAGTCGTTTTCGTCGCTCTGTCTCTCTTGCACTCGTGGGGCGTCCTGTAACAGGCGCGAGAGAGACAGAGCGACGAAGACGACTCTCGGAATCAGTCTGCAGGGCCACGCCGGGCCTCGCCGGGCCACCGCATCCGCAGTCTCGGGGCGGCCTCGGCCTGGGCCGGCCAAGTTGATCAGGTAACTTGGAGCCGCCGTCGATCTGGGAGTGGCAAACTTTGTTATCTCTTGCTCCCCAGCCAGTTAACGAAATACAACCGGTGTTTTATCAACGCGCGCGCTTTTCTTGAGCTCGGCCGCCGGATCGCCGGACACCGCCGGCTCGAACCGCAATCACGTCGAAAATTGTAGGAAAACCGTGAAATTTTACGGTGTTTTAGACAATTTTTATTGCGATCGGACAAAATAGCACACAAGGTCTCGCGATACATAGAAAAGTTTGAACAACATTTCTAGACCGGACTATCATTTTTCCTGCAGAGTTTTGGTTTCACGAACCCCGTTGAACTCCTCAGTTCTCCTACCCCACAAGGAGATTTCGCCGCCTTTGGTGCTGCATAATCCACGAATCTTCTCAACTCAGAGTTCACTGCAAAGCTCAGCTCGCAACCGGAAAACAACAAGAACATGACAGGCGGGGCTGCAGGGATTGGACGAAGCACAGGCCGTCAGCGGTCAAAAGGACTGACTGAGCGCTTTGTGCGACTCCGTCCGCTACACCACGTGTCAGCGAATACCCAGAATAACAACAAAAACATCAGACTCCAGGGAATCAAACGTTTTTGTTTGTACGCTGCTGAGCCTTTGGGGTCGGGGCTGCAAATTTGAGCCCGGTGGAGCGCTGAGCGCGGGGAAGGTAGGTGAGACGAGGTTCCGGCCGCCGTGCCACGCCGCGCCGTGCGACAGCGAGTGTTGACGCGGTCGGCGGCGCGGAGGTGCGATATATTCCCTGCGGCTCACCCCACCCCGCCCCGCGGCCACGCACACAGACAGGACATCCGCCGCGGAAGGGCACCGGGGAGAAGCACGCCGGAAGTGTCCTCAAAGCGTCCTCACTCCGGCACCGTGCCCCGCCGCGTCCGCCGCCGCACCCCGGCGCGTCAGCCACCCCGCACAGTGGGCCAGAAGACCGGTGCAGGCGGCCAAAACTCTAGACGAGTTTTGAGCTCCAGAGTCGCTAAACAGGACTCGAACCGAACGTGTGACCCCACCAATGGATTGCTCTCCGATGGGGAACCCAATTTGGTGGGGTCACACGTTCGGTTCGAGGCCTGTTTAGCGACTCTGGAGCTCAAAACGCGTCTAGAGTTTTGGCCGCCTCCACCGGTCTCCTGGCCCACTGTGCCCCGCCGCGCCTCACCACATCGCCGCCGCACCCCACCGCACCCTCCTGGTCTATTTAAAATGACCGCCGCCGGCCGGCGTTCCTATTTTCGTTTCGCGCCCTCGGTGTTCCGTGCGGTCGGCTCGCCGGGCGCGCCCTTCGTGTCCGGCCATGTATGCACAACAAACTGCCAAACAACACACCGACACACCGAAAGACTGACACACCAACACACCGACACACGCACGCGCGCGGCGTGGCGGCGGCGGCACGCGAGGTGGCGCGGAGCGGGCCGGATCCAGGGGGCGGTTCAAGGGCGGCTGGACTCTGCGCCGTTCGCGTGAGACTGCGTGCGTGCGTGAAAGAGAGAGAGAGAGAGAGAGAGAGAGAAGAGAGAGAGAGAGAGAGAGAGAGAGAGAGAGGCGGACGGACGGACGGGAGGGGGAGGGTTGGAGAGGAGATCTGCTCTCCGGCAAGTTCGACAGTCAACACAGCGAGCGCGCGTTCACCTGCCAGGACGCGGTCTTTCTTAATCATTCAAGAAGGGCTATATCGCCGTGCTAGCCCCGCCTCGCCCCGCCTCGCCCCGCCACTGACCGGCCGCGCCGCGCCCCACGTGCCACGTACTCCACGCACTCTCCCATTCCACGTTTACTCTCTCTCTCTCTCTCTCTGTCTCTCTCTCTCTCTCTCTCTTCTCTCGCTTTTTCTCCCCTTCCTTCCCCCCCTTCCCCCCTCATCCCTCTCTTTATCCCACCCCCCTCGTCTCACTCTACCTGCGTCGCCCCTTCCAAGTAGGCTAGGGTGGCCGGCTGGTCGAACGGCAGGTGCACACCCCGCGCTGCCCGACGGGAGGGAAGTTAACTTTCCTTTTTTCAAAGAGCCCCAGGAGCACATCCATAATTGAGGGGTCGGGGACCTAACAAGCCGGATTATTAGATTTCCTTGCCGGAGGGTTCAAGGACTGGAGGGACCGCAAGTCCTATCGCTCATCCCCCCGCCCCCTCCGCCCGACCGGGCTGCTACTTCTACCTGGTTAGACGATATGCAGAGAGAGCGCGGCTGAGTTTTATTGCCCGCGATCCCCGTCCGTCTCTGTCGCTCCCCTCATCCATAACGCCGGCCGGAAGGCTGCTCCGTGCCGACTCCGAACCGAGGTTTCGTCGCGCCGTCTCTCTCGCACTCGTGGGCGCGAGCGGGCGCGAGAGAGACGGGGCGGCGGCGCACAGTGGGCCAGAAGACCGGTGGAGGCGGCCCCCAAACTCTAGACGCGTTTTGAGCTCCTGCGTCGCTAAACAGGACTCGAACCGAACGTGTGACCCATCCAATGGATTGCTCTCCGAACGAGGGGAAACCCTTTGGGAGGGTCACACGTTCGGTTCGAGTACTGTTTAGCGACTCTGGAGCTCAAAACGCGTCTAGAGTTTTTACCGCCTCCACCGGTCTTCTGGCCCACTGTGCGGCGCGGGCAGGAAGGCCGTTGTTAGCCGCCGAAGATGATGAACCATTTGCCGGGCCGGAAGCCCGCTTGCTTCAGGAGGGCGGCGCCACGCGGCGCGCTGGCCGGGACGGACGGGCCGCCCGCGGCGCACGGCATTCCTAATTTATTGTGCTCTTGGGTTTTCGGCGAGAAAACACTTTCTTGAATCCGGTGTGATATTCATCCAGGGTCGTAGGAATCAGTTTACCCCGACAAATATACACTCTCAGACTGTTATTGACTTTTTGTCCTTTGTTAAAGAGTATTTTACGCGGCAATAAAAAGTACCATTTCCTCAATATTTATGTAGGATTTTGTTCGTTATATTGACATAAAGTCAATTTGCTATTGACAAAGAGCCAATACGCAATTGACCTAAAAACAGTCAATAATTGATGACAATTTAGTCTTTATGGTGAACAATATTGTACATGGTTACAAAGGAAATACTACATATTATTGCTGCCTAAAAAACTACGTAAGCAAAGGACAAAATGTCAATAATGGAGAGAAAAAAGTCAATACGAGTCTGAGAGTGTACACGAGTGGAATTCAGTTTCTCCGTTCCATGGCCTACTGTTTGTAAAAGCGAACCAAAGTAGGAGTCTGCACTGTTTTTTTTTAAAACCGTAGGTTTCAGATGTTATGGTACAGAACACACAGCTGTTCTAGCTGCACAATAAAAACAGTACACTTGTTATTTTTTCACATTTTTTTTTAGAGTGCAGCGTGGATATATAACAATGTACCATGGCACGCCTCCCTCCACCCTCGGCAGCTATAGGTTTTCATTTCGATTTGCGGCATTCGCTTATTGTTAGTCCGCCAGCCATTTGCGGGAGCACTAAGAGAGGAAGGGAGGGGGAGGGGGAGAGGAGAGGGGGGGGGAGGAGAGGGGAGGGGGGGGAGGGGGGAAAGGGGGGAGACGAGGAGAGGGAGGGGAGGAAGTGGGGCGATGGACAGAGAGCTGGTGGACGGAGCGAGCAATCATAGCCAAGAAAAAGTTTAAATTGAAGTCCGTCCGTGGCAGCAGGTGCCCCCGCCCCCTTCCCCCTCTCGCAGATCAGGGCGTGAGAGATTATACACGCGGTGCTCGCAGCCAGCATCAAAGGAAAAACAGAAGCACAAAGACAGACAGTGATGCGCGGGGAGAGAGAGAGAGAGAGAGAGAGAGAGAGAGAGAGAGAGAGACAGAGAGAGAGAGAGAGGGGGGAGAGTGAGAGAGAGAGAGAGAGAGAGATCAATGGCAAATAACGCACCGAGAATAAGTCAAAGCTTTAATAATTTTCAAGGCCTTCTGCCGCGAGACGTTTCTAGGCCTCGGCTGGCGTCCCTGGGAAACGAGACACATCGTGGATCGACGCAGGGCAGGAGTCTCAAGAAGGAAGTCTGGCACGCTGGCACGCTCACGACACACTGTGAAAATTCAAGCTAAGCTTGTCGTAGGTGGCCGACACGCGGTCTGCACGCTTACAGCCTTACGAAGTAGTATTTTGAGCATGCTCTGTAAGGCCCAACTTTTTTCCAGTGTGGGGTGAATGCACCGCATCGCATCACATCACCCATGGAATCGCGTAAAATTTTCATGGGTCCGAAAATCTGTGGAAACGTATGCACTTGCCGTGCAACGACGAAACGCGGCCCGAGTCTTGAATTACCAATGCGAGGTACAAATAATGCATCGCAACGAATTGGCTCGGCGAGCCGGCTGCGTTTTGTGCGTCCTGCCGTGCCTACACTGTAAGGGCTGCTTTTTGTGCGTCCTGCCGTTCCTACACTGTAAGGGCTGCCTTTTTCTGCGTGAAGATCCTGCCGTTCTTACACTGCAAAGGGCGTATTTTGTGCGTGGAGGTCCTGCAGGTCCTACACTGTAAGGGCTGCCTTTTTCTGCGTGAAGATCCTGCCGTTCCTACACTGTAAATGGCGTATTTTGTGCGTGGAGGTCCTACCGGTCCTACACTACAGCACGCCAGGCTTTGCGGTCAATGTAAAGGCCCTGCAATCCTTTGGCCACCCTCCTCCCTTACCGTTCCGCCTCCCCCCCCCCACTTTTCCATTCACCGCTCCGCCCCTGTCAACTCGCAGAGGCGCGGCAGCCGGACAAAGACTACCCTCCGCTTCCCAACAAGTTCCAAGGTGAGGCCCGGGCGGCGCGGCCAGGTGGGGAGGGAGGGGTCAGAGTCACACTGACACGTATCCCCGGAATGCGCCCCCGCCCACACCCTCCTGTCACCAGAGCACCCTGCTGCATCTCCAAAGTGCCTACACTTTAGCGCCCCTCCTACTCCTGAAAAAAAAGGTGGGATGGAAAGGGAGGCAACTCCCCACGGCGGCGGCGCATAGTGGGCCAGAAGACCGGTGGAGGCGGTCGAAATTCCGGACGTGTATTGAGCGCCAGAGTCGGTAAACGGGACTCGAACCGAACGAGTGACCCCACCAATGGATTGCTCTCCGAACGAGGAATCCATTGGTGGGGTAACACGTTCTCTTTGAATCCTGTTTAGCCACTCTGGAGCTCAAAACGCGTCCAGAGTTTTGGCCGGCTGCGCTGGTCTTCTGGCCCACTGTGGCGGATCCGGAGCGCCTGTCAACGGCAGGGTAGGCAACGCGCCGCGCGGCCAGAGCGTCGGGTTGCCTACCGCACGACTTGCAGGGGCCCAGCCGCAGCGCGCTCGCAAACGTGAACGTTATTTTGACAAGCGCCAAAAAAGAGAAACTGTAGTTACGAATTCAGGGCAGGCAAGCGAACAATTCACAATTCCATTTTTCCCTCCGCGTGTTTACCGTGCGTCTCCCTGTCTGCGTTCGGCGGGCCGGCCGGTCTCTGTCGGTCCGTCTGTCTGTCTGTCTACCCGCCTGGCTGGCTGGCTGCCTGGCTGAGTGGCTGCCTGGCTTGCTGCCTGGCTGCCTGTGAGCCTGGCTGGATGACTAGCTGGTTGCCTGGTTGGCTGCCTTCCTGCCTGCCTGTCTACCTGTCTGTCTGTCAGGCTGTCTACCTACCTGTCTGTCTGTCTGTCTGTCTATCTGTCGGTCTGTCTGTCTGTCTGCCTGCCTGTCTGTCTGTTTGTCTGTCTGTCTGTCTACCTGCCTGCCTGCCTGCCTGTCTGTCTGTCTGCCCGCCTGCCTGCCTGCCCGCTCCCACTTGCCTATTCGCAAAGTTTACGCCAGGACGTGAAATTTCGCTCAGGAGTGAATGGGAGCGAAACGGATTGTTCCGTGAACGATTGTCTTTGCCGTGCGAGGCGACGGGGCGGCGGGCGCCGCGAGGCGGTGGTACTTGGGGCGTTCATCAGGGACATGCGGAGCGGGACACTGCCAGGCCAATGAGTTGTCGGCATCGAGGCGTGCCAAGTGAGCCGCAGCAGTCTGGAGGGGATCAGCAGAGTGCTTCCGTCGCCTCTGTCTCTCTCGCACGCATACAGTTCACGCATAAGTGGGTGGGAGAGAGACAGAGACAGACAGACAGACAGACAGACAGACAGACAGACAGACAGACGCAGACAGACAGACATACTGACAGACAGATAGACAGATATGCTGACATACTGGCAGACAGACAGACAGACAGACAGACAGACGGACGGACGGACGGACAGACGAGATGGAGACAGCGATGACAGCCGTGTTCGGACTCTAGACTCGCTTTGAGCTTCACAGTCTTCGCCCCACGCCAGGAGTTCATGTCAAGGGACGCAGAGTAGCCCAGAATAGTTCTTGCATCAAAGCATGACGATGCCATTGGCTCTCTCGTTCGACAGAGTGCAGACTTTGTTGGCGACATTGTCACTCAAGTCGCAGTTCCAACATCCTCCGTCTCTAAATGGAATTATTCAGCAACTGCAGCAAATGCAATAATTTTTGCGGCACACTGTAAATGTCTTACGGTGAAAGGCTGCACCAACATATTATGGTGGAGATTTTCTCCATAATACCAACAAAATTCGTCAAAGTATCTATAGGGGACAGTTGATTCTGAATGGTATCTTATGAAGTCAGCTGCACCACCGTAATATTGAACACCTTCACCATAATATGGAGAATCTTCAATGTACAACATTTAGAGTGCAAAATTTTGCAGTGAAACAGCTTTTTTTACCGCAAAACTCCGCGACCACAGAGCTTTAAATAAAAAAACGTGTCTGTCTGTCTAAGCAGGTCGCGGGCGGCTACATGGGGTGAGGGTCGGCGCGCCGCGGCCGGGGATTGTAAAAGGGAGGAGGTAGCCAAGGAGAAGAAGGTTCCCACCAGCCTGAGGGAGCGCGCCGAGGGGAGAGCTGTTGGCGAGCCGCTTGATTGAAAACTATCGATTAGAAAAGGCGTGCGCGCCACGCCCCGCCACGCCCCGCCACGCCCCGCCACGCCCCGCCACGCCCCGCCACGCCCCGCCACGCCCCGCCACGCCCCGCCACGCCCCGCCACGCCCCACCACGCCCCGCCACGCCCCGCCACGCCCCGCCACGCCCCACCACGCCCCGCCACGCCCCGCCACGCCCCGCCACGCCCCGCCACGCCAAGACCCTCCATGCCGGGCCACGACCCGCCACGAAGCGTCATTTTTTTCGCTGCCAGGGCCGAGCCAAGGTCCTCTAGGTCACACCCTGCCCCTCCAATCAGAATGCCTCCTGGTTTGTTACATGCCATTTGGTGCCGCGCCACTGAAAGCGTTGTTCTTTTTCCGCCATCAGTGTAATAACAGCGCTGGGTGCCGCCCAAAAAAATTTGTATTTGCACCGCTCTTTGAATCCAGTCCACAGTCCTGTAGAAAGGGCGAATTTTTTTCACTATTGTTGCGGGGACCACCTTTGTTCTACGTGCTCAACACGAAGTGGATCACGCTTTCATCTTGTTTGATTCGTTTTTTTTTCGGCTGAACATGAGAAACATCCCCGAACGCTGTTGTTCGGTTTCGCTTTGTTGTTTCGCCCTGTCCGCGACCGCGCGTCGCGCTTGCAGTGGCGGGGCTGCAGACGGATTCAGAGAATCTCGCTCTGTCTCTCATGGGGTGGCCCGTGTGCGAGAGAGACGGTGCGACGACTCTCGGAAACAGTCTGTCGGCTGGAGTCTGCGGCGCGCCGATGCATCCATTTCGGGGCCAAAATGGAAATCTGATGACAGGCCGCGTCATTAAAATGAAAAGCACTTCCCGAATGCAGTTGCAGTGCAGCGCCGCGCTCAATTAACCCGTCTCATCAAGTTTGAGCGGGAAAGTGGAAAAAAAAGGCGGGAAAGTGCAAAAAAAGGCGGGAAAGTGAAAATCAGAGGCGGGCACACTGGGTGCGCCGTGCACTCACCGCACTGGGAAAAGGGGAACCCGTTCCTGGTGACCTTTTTCCTGTTTGGCACCGCAAAGCGCAAAGGGAAAAGCTGGTTACCCCAGCCAAGGAATGACAGCTTGTGACGGGTCCATTTTCTTTCATCACTTTTTTAATTATCCCTCACTTTCATATTTTCGAGGTGAGGAACTCGCTCGGATTCGGCTCAGATATCGGGGTTACGGAAAAATAGTCCACAGCCAGAATTTTTCCGGAACCCCGATATCTGAGCTGAATCCGCGCGAGTTCCTCAGATCTTTGTAAGAATCTGCATTGTAAAAAACTTGTTGCCACTTTACGACAAAAAAGTGTCATCATACATTGACGACATTTTCATGCTTCTTGCGCCGTAGGCGTGACTACAATCTAATTAACTGCAGTGTAGGGACATTCGTGCATGTAAAACTGGCGAGAACATTGTCATCTAGTGACAACCAATTATTTTACAGTGTGGCCATGGACCTGGCCATGGTCTTCATTATTTTTCTGTAACTGGTTCTCTGAAATTATTACCACAATGTTTCTGACAGTGAATTGCAGTGAGGAGGGAACCCTGTTTTTCCAATTCCCCCCAAAGAGGAAAGGGGAAAAGGGGCCGGCGAGCAGGGTAGGGTTTGCTTTTTGCCAGCGTGCGCACAAAAAGTCACAAAAACGCGTCGGAGGAACACGAACCGCGTGGAGAGAGGAGGAAAATTTCCCACCGCCAACAACGGTGACTTTCCGCCACGGAAATTACAACTGCGTGAGCCGCGCCTGCTCCCATCCGAAAGGGCCATGCTTGCAGCAGTGCCCTCGAATCCAGAGCCAAGGCCTTCCGCGTCCAACCAACCGCTTGCCCCGCCTAGGCCTATCCCCGCTGTGTTTTACCAGCAAGTCGTCATTTCTCCAAACAGCCGGGGAGGCGACTCATTTTGATGAAGGCTTAGCCAACGGGGCGTGCAGACGGTGCCCAGCCTAGCGCGCTGATTCAGGGAGTCGTTTTCGTCGCTCTGTCTCTCTCGCAGTCATGGGGCGTCCCGTACATGTGCGAGAGAGACAGAGTGACGAAAACGACTCTTGACATCAGTCTGCAGGGTTCAACCACGACCTTCGCCACACCTCACCCCTCCTCTCCCCTCCCTTCCCCTCTCCCCGTCCCCTTAGGCTCAAATGAAATCTCACAACAGCAGTAACACCAGCAGCAGCACCAACAATAACAAAAACATGACAACAACAACAACAACAACAACAAACTGTGGCAGCAAAGCCACCAAGTCAAGCTTGTCCCCGCTCTGCTTCGCCGTTTCTGCCGCATCAGCTTACCGGAAAACGCGGAACGCAAAACGATGAGCTATCGCTAACCAGGGAGGCGGACCGCCCCGCCACGCCACGCCCCACCCCGCCCCGCCACGCCCCGCCACGCCCCTGCCACGCGCAACAAGAACGACAAAGCAATGACAGAGGGTGGGGGAGGGGGGGGGGATCAGACGCGGACAACTCAGAGGGGCTTACGTCGAAGATACGTTGCTGTGTCCCGGGCGGTAATGTGGGCAGCGGGACGGGGCGGGTCATCCGCCCCCGGGGGAGAGGGGGTGGGAGGGATGAGAGGGGAGGGGGGAGAGGGGGAGAGGGGAGGGGGAGGGGAGGGGGAGGGGGAGAGGGGAGGGGGAGAGGGGAGGGGGAGAGGGGAGGGGGGAACGTCCCGGCACGTATTCCGACACGCGCGCGCACGGCAAAGTTGCCTCGTTTTTTTTTGTAGCTGACTTTCCCCTTTTTTCTCATTTTCCATCGGTTTGCTTGACCTTCACGCACCGGCAGCGCCTTTCGGAATAATTTCCCGGCCACCGCGTGGGCCGAGTCAAGGCCGGCGGCGGTGGGGAGGGGGTGGGGTGAAATCACGCGTTCAAATCATGTCAATTTCATCGAGACGCAACGCGTCCCAGGTTTTTTCTGTCTCTGTCCGTTTTTGCTCGGTTTCTCCCTTTATATCGTGCCTCTCTTTTTTTCTCCCTCCTGTTTTCATGAGTACGCGCTCGCATCCCGATGAGCCGCTGACCGCGCGCAAAGCCCTTCTGGCCCTCCGGGTCGCCGGAGAAAATCACGTAACAAAAGAGTTTGCTCTGGGCCGGCCGACTGCCACCCACTTGCACCCGGGCAAGGCTTTTGTCCGGACGACGGAGCGGGCCGGTCCACAGTGGACCAGAAGACCGGTGGAGGCGGCCAAAACTCTTGACGCGTTTTGAGCTGCAGAGTCGCTAAAAGGGACTCGAACGGAACGTGTGACCCCACCAATGGATTCCTCGTTCTGAGAGCAATCCATTGGTGGGGTCACACGTTCGGTTCGAGTCCCATTTAGCGACTCTGGAGCTCAAAACGCGTCTAGAGGTTTGGCCGCCTCCACCGGTCTTCTGACCCACTGTGCGGGCGGGGACACGTTCTCTCTCTCACATTATCACACGGAAAAAAATAATTAGCTGCACAGGTAAAAGTTAGCTGTACAGCTAAAAACATTCGCTTTCTGAGAGATAAGTAATTCCTTCGCTGTAGAGCTAAATTTATTAGCTGGACCGAATTAGCTGTGCAGCTAAGCCATGTTAGCACTAGAGATTCACAAAATTTATCTGTTCGGGTCATCTGACCCGATCAACCGACATCTAAGCCTTTTGACTAATTTTGTTATTGTTCGATGGATATCTGCCGGACTCGAACCCGAGTTCGCCGGTTGAGAGGCGCGCACGTTACCTCTACGCCATCACGCCATCTCCTCGACGTCGGGCCTTCTACCTTGAGACTATCCTCGCCGCTTAGCCACCTCGGTAGCTAACGAAATTTAGAAGGATGGCTAAGTCTACTCGGCTAAACTGCCAACTGCTTTGCTAAAATGCTTTGCAGAGCAGCTAAATAAAATTAGTGGGACCGCTAAATATTAGCTGCTACGATAAAACTTTTAGCGGTGCAGCTAAATCTGTCTAGCTACTGAATATTAGCTAAGTTAGCTAAGTAATTTTTTTCCGTGCATCGAGCGTCCCACGTGGGTGTGAGGGAGACAGACTGAGGAAGGGTCTGCCCGCTTGGAATCAGGCTGCTGAGCTGGTCAGGGTCCGGCAGGTTTCCAGTTGGGCTCCAACGAGGCTCCAGCATGTTTCTAGTTGGGCTCTAACTCGGTCTCTGGGCAGGCTCTTACACTGTGAAAATTTGCTGTCACTTCATGACAAAAACACAAGGTTGGGCTCTCACAAGGCTCCAGCAAAGTCTTTAGTTGGGCTGTCACACGATTCCAGCATGTTTTTCTGGTTGGTCTCTATCTCAGTCTCCAGTTGGGCTCGAAGAAAAATATAGCAAGGGCTCCAGCTGGGCTCTTGTAGGACTCTGACAGGGATCCAGCAGGGGCCGGCAGGTGACTCAATAAAGCAGTGGTCTGCCTGCCCCCGGACGGACATGGCCACCGGCCGGGCTAACTCGCCCCGTGCGCCGCACGGCCTCCACGGCCGCCGTCCCCAAAGGACACTCCTCCGCCAGATTAAAAGCGCTCCCCAAAGCGGCGCACAGTGGGCCAGAAGACCGGTGGGGACGGGCAAAATCTCGGACGCGCTTTGACCTCCAGAGTCGCTAAATCAACCTCGAACCGAACGTGTGACCCCACCAATGGATTGCTCTCCGAACGAGGAACCCATTGGTGGAGTCACACGTTCGGTTCGAGTCCTGTATAGACTCATAACACGCCCAGAATTTTGGCCGTCTCCACCGGTCTTCTGGCCCACTGTGCGGCGTCCGGGCGGCCCGCACGGCGGCACGCGGCTCCAGACCCATTTTTAGCAGGTTTTCGAAACGCCTGGCTATATTATTTTGTCCCGCGCACGCCATACATATTACATGGGCCTATTTCGTCACGATGGCAAGCGACGCCAGTAAGAAATGTCAGGAGATCGTTTATTCCCATGTGACAGCTTCGTATCACACAGCCATTTCTCAGCCGTTCTTTCTCCTGGAAGTGTACTATTGGGATCAATATGGGCTCGGGTTAAAATACAAATGAATTAGTGTATCGAATATGGTTCACTGCAAATGCAACGGCGATACTAAAGTGTATTTTTTGGCGATACAATTGAGTATCGCCAATAAACGGCCTTACGGAAAAGTAATGCCTTCAGAACGGCGATACCAAAAAGTATCGCCAAAATTTGGCAATACTTTTGGATATTGCCAAAACCACGGCATTAAACCAAGGTCTTGTCCACTTGATTTGTTCGATGTTTATTGCCAAATCGTGGCAATGCTCCAAAGTATCGCCAAATTTTGGCGATACTTTTGTGTATTGCCGTTTTGAAGGCAATACTTTTCCGTAAGGCCGTTTTTTTGGGATACTCAATTGTATCGCCAAAAAAGGTACTAAAAGTATTGCCTTTGGATTTACAGTGTTATCAAGAGTATCAAATATATGTTTAAAGAAGCACGTGGTGTGTTCGGCACATGGTTGAAACGACCGACGATTTTTGGGCGTTCTGTTACTTTTGGTATATGACACCCGCCAGTGACAAAATGGTTCACTGACACTCAGAGGAGCGCAGCGCAGCCCGACACCGACTGCTCACCCCCTCCAAGGTTTTCCCCTCTTTTTTTTCTTGTCGCCTCTCCACCTTTTTTCCGCCTCTGTTTACCATCTACGACATGAGACACGTCGACGTGAGTGGACGTGCCCCTTCCACCGCGATGTTCAT